>NW_007377616.1:207444-236089 GCF_000475195.1 Diaphorina citri | reverse complement strand
AAAAAAAAAAAATGAATAAAATAACCTAGCTGGCTGGCAGTTTTTAAAGGGTTCTATCTGCTTTTAAAGAACAACCATCACAAGTCCTCACGATGGTTGACTGCGATTCAGGACGATACGAGCCATGACTAGAAAAAAGAAAGAACCCAGCCTAGTTAGGTTGGTTGATAGCGCTTCTGCCTTGTAAGCGCTAGGCCGCAGGTTCGATTCCCGTCCGGGGCACATTTTGTCCTGAACGAATAATGTTCGTTCTCGGAACTGCTGGCTTTCTCCTATCCTGTCTTCCTTCTCTCTTCGATTTCTGGGCGATAAGATCTTAGCAGTTACAGTTTCCTCTATAAAACCTTTTTTAAAAAAGACCTTAGCAGTTACAGTTTCCTCTATAAAACCTTTTTTTACTTGTAGCAGTTATACAGTGACGTCAAACCCCTTAGAATAATATTGGGACGTATCCACTTACCTCACTGATGAAGACGGCTGAAGACGTTAGGAAGTCAGTGTTCTGACATCGAACGTAGTGTGTTAGAATGATGTTCACAGAGGAGTGAAGGGTGAGGAGTGGTATGGAGGCTTTGCCGAGAATGTGTGCCGCAGCCGAACACCGAGTCATGGTTGACCTTGAAATAAGATGGCCTTGGAGATGGTATGACCTTGGAGGCTCTATGACCTTGAAATAAGATGATCTTGGAGGTCTAATGGCCTAGAAATAGGCTGGCTTTGTGGCCCGTATGGCTTTGGAAAATGCTGGCTTGGGGGCCGTCTGACCTTGAAGATTCTACGGCTTTGAATTGGGCAGGCCTTGGATACTATATGGCTTTAAAATAAGATGCCCTTGAAAGTCCTATAACCTTGAAAAGTGGCCTTGTGCGTTGTGAAATATTGAAATAGGTTAGCCTTGGAGTTCCTATGACCTTCAAATGGTGTAGCCTTGGAGGTCCGATGGTCGCCCATGGTAGACCTACCTGTAAACATCTTTGTCCATGATCGTACCAGGAGTAAGCCGCTTTTGATTGGGACCTATTTAGGTTTTAGATTATCTTAATTATTAGATATGTAGGTTGTAGGTATCCCTTAATTTATGTATCTTTTTAATTAGAAAGTTATGTAGATATCTGATGAACTTATGAAGGTATCCCTTAGGTACTTCAGTAATCCATACCGATAAGAATAGTCTAGCTGTCTAGCTAGGTGTCTAAAAATCTTGCTTTTATCAGTAGGTTGATTTTGCTTATAGGTTATAGGTACACCAATTTGTTCAATTACGAGTATGTAGGTAAAGTATTGTTATTGTTACCTTCGTCTTTTCCTTTGCTTTCTTCTTTTTTTCTTTTGTTCTTCTGGTACTTCCTCCTGGTCTTCCCTTATCATGCCACTGTTTTCGACCGATCTTTACTAGTAGGTATCACTCTCTCCAGCTTTTTGTAGATATCAAACTGATAAGGGTTATCACTTTATTTAAATCACAGTCCGTTACACAAAAAATAATAAACATAAAAAATGCAATAAGTTATCTCGTAGGTATTTGGATGATAAGTAGGTGAAACCATATAAAAAAAATACAAAAGCACAGAACTTCTTTGAACAAATTAGCTTAAACTACCTATACTGACAAAGTAGGTAGGTACTGACTACTGAACTAAATGTAAACACAGAACACGACGGAAAAGGACTAGCCAGTTTGTTATCACTTCACAACTCGTAAACTGGAGTAGGTAATCACTAGAAAAATGTTCATTCATTCAATTCATCGATTCGGAAATCAAATATTTGACAAATCGATGTCCACGGTGACAATCGAAAATCGATTTTTTTTTTTTTTTTTTTTTTTTAAGGGGTTTGACAGAGGGAACTTTAACTGCTAAGGTCTTATCGTCCTGAAATCAGAGAGAAGGATGTCAGAGAATAGGAGAAAGCCAGCCGTTCCGAGAACGAACATTATCCATTCAGGATAAAATCCGTCCCCGGGCGGGAATCGAACCCGCGGCCTAGCGCTATCAATTAAGCTAACTAGGACTGGCTATGAAAAATGGAAAACGCGTACTTTTGGAAACAGAGCTGGAGTTAGCCATAATCAACTTTAATCAAGTAGAATACTGAACTGAGATTAGACTAATGGCCATTTTATCTAATTATTTCAGTCCAGGAGTCTAGTAAGTTATTTTCAAATGGGTAAAATTAAACAAATATAACTTACTTTTATCAATAAAATTAATCATGTAAAAACCTCTGGACTGGACTGAAATTAGAATGCGCATTTACTCTAATTTCATTCCAGGATTCTACATGGAAATCGTAATCTGGATTTATCCGCTTTATGGACGCCCGGTCAGACCATCTGACAGACCCTCAGACAATCGCAACGTGTGGCGGAAAAAGCTCGAGACCTAGGGCTATCAGATCGTCTGAGAGACCGCGGTCACATGTTTTCCGCCACACACGTTCTGACGGACGTCCCAGTCTGTCAGACAGTCTGAGTGTAAGTTGCAGACATTAGGTACGGAATTGCGGACAGCCCAATTCAGATTTCACAAGGAAAATTATGACAATACTCTTGTCTTGTAGCTAACCACTAAGAACCTCTTCCCACTTGTCGTTCGGAAAAAATCGTGTCGCGTGTAGTGGGAACACTCTTAAATGATGATGCCTACAGAAAAAAAAACACACATGGCCTTACTGCTTAGCGTGTAAGTAAATAAATAAATAAAATAAACAGTCAGAGAGAAAAAAAAGTAAAAATCGGGTGAAACTCGCGGCCTTTATACCTAACTGATTGGAACGGGCACTAACTGTGTTTACTGAGTCTAAGAACTGTCGAGTGGCAAATGACACTCTGAAGTTATAGGTACTTGGACTTTTATCGGTGCCTGCAATGCTAGCAATGTTCCCAAATCAACCCAATAAAACACGTCATAGGTAGGTAAGTACGTAGGTAGGTAAGGTACTTATATGTAGGTACCTAGTGTGTAGAAATAAATAGGAATCAAGGTATGAGAGTAAGGTCTGCCGCACATTGGAATCATAGTTGTACGACGCTGCGCCGCCTGAAAATCCAAACTTCAAAACCTAAGAAAATGATTCAGATTTCTCACTTCTCACACTCTAGGTCTAGGAGACCCAAGTCAAGTGACTATGGTGAAAGATCTCTAATCTCTATCATTTTGATTTAGGTTTGAACTTTGGATTTTTAGGCTGCATCTTGCGACTTTGCGCTATTAAAAGTCTCGCGGCCAGCCTAGTTAGCTTGGTTGGTAGTACGTCTGCCTTGTAAGCGCTAGGCCGCGGATTTGATTCCCGCTCGAGGTGGATTTTATCCTGAACGGATAATGTTCGTTCTCGGAACGTTTGGCTTCTTCTCTCTTCGATTTCGGGACGATAAGACCCTAGCAGTTACAGTTCCCTTTTATCAAACCTCTTAAAAAAGTCTCACTACTTACTATATGCTGCCCATGTGCGGCAGGCCTAAGAATTGTGGAAACTGTGATAAGGAAGGTGTAATGATAGGTTGATAGCCGAGTTAGAGTGAGCAATTACACACAATAGTATAATTACTTACCTGGTAAATAGGGCAAACGTAAATGGACGACCTGAGTAAGGACCGAGATAAGGACCGTTGGCGATTGTGTGAGGACAAACGGACAACCGAACCGGTGGGAAATTTGTTAAATTTTGTGCCTGTAAAGGTGTTTCCGACTGTCGACCGACCGTCGACTGAACCGTCCACACTGCCTGGAAAACAAAGATTCATCTGAACCGTCCACACTGCCTGGAAAACAAAGATTCATCTGAACCGTCCACACTGCCTGGAAAACAAAGATTCATCTCGTCGATCGACGGCCGGTAGACTATTACTCGTATTTATGAACAAGAATGATCGTTCTTAGATCAGTCTCAAGTCAAAATTGACCAATCAAATGCCTTGAGACTATGCTTAGCCAAGAGGTACGAGAAGAGGGCAGTCGTGATGATCTTCAACTGGTAGGTGATCTGATAGGTGATCGAGTCCAAATTGGTGTTGGCCATATAGAACAGATTATTCTGTAGTGTAAACATGGCGGCCGGAACGACCAGCTTTACCAGCTGAATGAGCCGGAAGTGGGCGGCCAAATAGAGCCGTAGGTTGGTCCCCTGTTGGCCGACCAGGACGAAGAGGCAGAAGGCCAATTTGAAGACCTGCAAGAAGAACAGGAAGTAAAAAAAATAACAAAAAAAAAATGAATAAAATAACCTAGCTGGCTGGCAGTTTTTAAAGGGTTCTATCTGCTTTTAAAGAACAACCATCACAAGTCCTCAGAGTGGGCTTTTTGTGTAACCTTACAATCTTACATTAAGTCTCCATCTATACCCTGCTCCCTAATCTTTTATTCACATGGTTTTACTTATTTTCAGCAGCACTACCTGCGTTTTGGTGAAGCGTTTGCTGAGCAAGAGGTACAACACCTTAAGGAGGACATTTTGGTTACTTAGCTCGGACAGGGGTGCGCCTCCCTTCGGGGAGTCGATTCCCGCCTGGAGTGAACTTTCTCCTTAACAGACAAGGATCGTTCTCGGAATGGCTGGGTTTCTCCTCTCTGATGGTTTTGCGGAGGAAAATTTGGTTCCGTTTTGTGGTTGCAGTGGTTCTACCTACCTATGAAGACTTGTGCCTAACCTATGAAGGAAAATTTTTAGTTTCACTTTGGTCATCAGACTCATCAGTATCACATTGTGGGACAGAAAACTACCTTCTTCGAATTACCTACCTACCTATTAGAGAAAATATTTAAGATAAGGTAAGGGAACGGGACCTTCAAATAAGTATTATGAATGGTTTTCTTCTCGCTTTTTTTATTTCTCGCCTACCTATTTCGAGACATTTTACTGTCGGTACCTACTGTTGACAATATAATAGAATATGTTTTATTTGCACGTAAAATACATTGAAGTACATTGTACAATGGTCAATTTCTATATAAAATTCATATAGGTAAGATAATATAACCTAATTACCTACCACTGTTATGGCCTTTTTTTATTTGGGAGACACGTAGGTAGGTACCTACAACTGTTTATTACATTCGATCAGTGTATCTGGGTACCTAGAACTCCCACAACCATTAATCGATTTGTAGGTTTCAGTGGAAAAATGAAGTTGATAAGGAGCTAATTAAAAACGTGCATAAAATACCCAAAGGTTGATGCCTAGGTACCGTACCTCGGTATATTTCTTTATTTACACAACTTTAAATAAAGAAATATACTCCGTATATGTACCTACTACGTTAATAAAAGATACGAAGGTATTATTGGTGGGTAAATTATTTTTCATTTATTACCTAGGTACTACTTTTCTTCATTTGACGTTTCGCGATACGACCCACCATTGCCGTCGTTAAACTCCGGTATCTCTGGCTTCACTTTTTGCCCTACTTTTCCACGCATCTCTACCTCCTTGAACAGCGACATTTGGTACATGTGCTGCGCTCTAACGGATTTTCTTTGAAACTACAAGAAAAAGACGGATTAAGGACAGAAAAATTCAACTCGTCGACTTGAATCCTGCGCGTACTTTCGGCAAAATCCGCTAGAGCGCAGCACATGAATCGGAAATTTTACTTTTGTTTTCGAGGTCGTCTGTTGTCTGGTAAGTTTTTGTGTCTGTGACTCTGTGCTGTGATTTGGTGATAAAAATTAATTTTCGTTCTTGGCTTCTTGGTTCATGGTTCATGTTGCTTTGAGCTTTTTTTTTTCTTCTGTCAAGTTTTCTAGACACCTACGTCTGAAAGCTGTTTGCATTTGAAATCGACGTCAAAATGTCTTGCCAACGCCCTCGGAACTTGTTTGTCTATGTGTGAACTTCGCACTCGTGCCCCTTGTTTGAAAACTTGGAAACTAGTTAACACGTCTTGTAAGTATCAAGCATCTTCAGGTTAGAGTTTGGACTTTAGTTTCTCTTATCACACCTTGGCCACCCGAATTATCAGTTGATTAGTTGCTTTGCTGTCTAGTTTTGTTGGAACACAAGTTCCTGTGTTGTTTTGATACCTTTTGTCAAAGTAGAACCCAAAACAGTGTAAGTGGAAATGTTGAGAGATCTTTTACTGAGGGGTCCAAAGTCCAATGTTTCAGGTGCTAATGTCTGAAAATTCTTGGAGTTAATGCCCAAATGCTTACATAAGGTGTATTTTTCTTTTAGGAAACACAGGTCGGTAATTATGCCAAAGCCATGACAGTGGAAAAGAAAGCTTTTTGTATTTAACCCAACCCTATAATCACACTAATCACTGCTCTAATTGTGAAAACTCCTTTTTGAGTTTAACCTAACCCTATGATAACACTAGTCACTGCTTGTTTGTTCCAGTTCCTTTGGTAACAATCTTCCACTGACATGACTTCTGCACAAGTACCCACTGGTCAGAACTCCAACATGACTGCTGAAGCATGTTTTATGGCAGACTATGGCATTTACCTGCAGTCGCCATGCATGATAACCTTGCTATTAATGAGGGAGAGACACTCAGAGGCAACTATGATGCCAAAGCATGAGTACCTATGCTTCAGCACCATAGTTATTTGTTTGAGAACATTACCAATGTGGTTACTTTTACTCAAAAGTCTCTTACTCGTGTTTGAATCTATTTTTCTTCTCCCTTTGCAGATTGTTGCATAAAGTTTTAAAAACGGAGGCTTCACGTAACCCGGGGAACGCGGACGCTGACTCTACTGTTCCCATGCTAAGGTAAGATTTGATTGGTTGTGGATTTTCTCTAAAAGCGGTGGTTGTTCTTTTTGCAGTAGTGGCTTCAGCTGTAGCCGAACGGTGATGGCAGAATAAAGAAAGGACATCTTTTTTTTTCTGCCATACACCAGGGTGATAATCTCTAGCCATGTTTAATTGGCTTGCTATGAACGGCAGTCAACCATTATTAGGACTTGTGCTTGTTTTTTAAAAGTAGAGAGAACCCTTTGAAAACTTCCAGCTAGCTAGACTGGTTAGGGTTAGCTGTTATTCTCCCTGTTTATAGTCCCACAGCTAGACAGTAGTCTACTCTCTGTTTAACGTTCCCTAGTCAGACAATTTCCTTTCTGCTACTGCTAAAAGCAGTGGAGAGCATGAAATCTCAATGCTGTTAGCACTATGCCATTTGAATTCATAGCTTCCCTCTGTTGTCACTTCTTATCCACTCCAATTTCGTTTGTTGGCATTATGGGTGACGTACTTTGGACCTTTTATAAAAGGTCCAAAGCATGATCCTGTAGGTATTAGATTTGAAGAATGTCATGTACTAAGCTGCTAAGGGAATTTGAAAGGTGAAAATTCCAAGAAGGGTCATTTTTTAATAGAAAGAAAACAAGCATGAATAATGGTCTTTCTTTTATTGACCTCCTCACTCCAAAGAGTTGGAATTTTAACCCCCCCCTTAACCTTGCCCCTTGCTATTTTAATTTTTCTAAAAGCTCATTTTATTTATTACTTAAGTAAATGTTTATTACTTACCTACTTAAGTATGTGAATAGTGACATTAATGTTACCATACCTACCATCTAGCTAGATAAAACCATATTGTTATTAGAAAAAGGCTTTTTTTTTGCCAGAAAGTGGAACATTAATCCTGCAATAAAAACTTTTTTTTTTTCTTGGCTCTGAGCCTGGATTTTGTTCTACACTTTCAGACATCAGACCCACTTTTCAAAAGAGCAACCTAGAAATAAAGAAAGAAAGAAAGAAAGAAAGAAAGAAAGAAAAAAAAAAAAAAAAAAAAAAAAAATTTTAACAGAATTTTTTTTCCCAAAAAAAAAAAAAAAAAAAAAAAAAAAATGACGAAAAAAAAAGCCCATTGTCTTTCAGCAGTAAGTGTACAACCTATTGTAAACTTTCCATACGGTATGTATGCTATAGAATTATAGATAGAAATGAGAGTAGAACACTTAAGTACTTGTATGTGTATGCTGGAGGCCACACTAGAGTGTCATAAAATACTTCAGGCCAAAGCTTGCCTAGTATGTAACTATGTATGTAGTCTATGTAGGCTAGCTGTACAGGGTGGACAATTTTATTAAATTGTTAAGATAGAAAATAGCTACGTCACATAAGGACACTATTGTACAAATTTTCATCAGTAAATTTCTTCAAATTAAATTGATCCCAAGGGCAAGGAAAAACCTGAGACCCTTGACAAATTTAGTGTGCCTGAAGGCATGTGATGTGTTCCAATCCACTCGACCCCAAATAGCTAATACCTAAGCGTTCCACTTTAGATGTAGGTATGTACTTTGTTCTGCCATCCTGTAAAAGCAGAAGTGAATATCCTTTGTCTTTGGTGAATACCATTTTTAGAATTCGGGGTCGAGTGGATTGGAACACATCACAATACATCACATGCCTTCAGGCACACTCCATTTGTCAAGGGTCTAGGTTTTCCTTGCCCTTGGGATCAATTTAATTTGTACTTGGTTCTGTTCCATCCTGTAAAAGCAGAAGTGAATATCCTTTGTCTTTGATGAATACCATTTTTCGAATATCAGAATTCGGGGTCGAGTGGATTGGAACACATCACATGCCTCCAGGCACACTCCATTTGTCAAGGGTCTAGGTTTTCCTTGCCCTTGGGATCAAATTAATTTGAAGAAACCATTCACTGATGAAAAATTGTAATTTGTAATCAAACAATATACTTTTGGCTTTCAAGAGGATAAAATGAGCCAAATTTCATGTTGTCCACCTCAAGTGGGTATACCTACAAAATTACACACCAAACTTTTTTTTGTGATTTTGATCACCCTGTATAAACTGTGTCCTTACACCAGTAACACTCGGTATATTAGAGTGCTACTTTACTGTTAGCGCAGACTTCAGATGTAGGTATGTACTTGGTTCTGTTCCATCCTGTAAAAGCAGAAGTGAATATCCTTTGTCTTTGGTGAATACCATTTTTCGAATATCAGAATTCGGGGTCGAGTGGATCGGAACACATCACAATACATCACATGCCTTCAGGCACACTCCATTTGTCAAGGGTCTAGGTTTTCCTTGCCCTTGGGATCAAATTAATTTGAAGAAACCATTTACTGGTGAAAAATTGTAATTTGCAATCAAACAATATACTTTTGGCTTTCAAGAGGATAAAATGAGCCAAATTTCACGTTGTCCACCTCAAGTGGGTATACCTACAAAATTACACACCAAATTTTTTTTTTGTGATTTTGATCACCCTGTATAAACTGTGTCCTTACACCAGTAACACTCGGTATATTAGAGTGCTACTTTACTGTTAGCGATTGTAATTTGTAATCAAACAATATACTTTTGGCTTTCAAGAGGATAAAATGTGCCAAATTTCATGTTGTCCACCTCAAGTGGGTAATGGGTATACCTACAAAATTACACACCAAAATTTTTTGTGATTTTGATCACCCTGTATAAACTGTGTCCTTACACCAGTAACACTCGGTATATTAGAGTGCTACTTTACTGTTAGCGGGGGGATACTATTGTATTGTGCTCTTTAGGTCAAGTTCAACCGAATCCAATAATATCTAGGTAAACAGAAGGATTTCGTAGTGTCTCGAACTGCTGAGTGTGCTTGTTCTGTGACCCCAATTCCGAAACTTCGCGGCTTTGTAGATTTTTGTTGGATTCAGAGATCGATTTGATTTAGTTTTTGACCAATAAAATTTATAGTTTGGACTCAGACCGATTTATAGATTTAGTTCTTGATTACGTACTTACCTATAGAAAAAAAAGACCATGAAGATATATAAACCAAACGTAGATTTTCATCTAGTTTAGGTAGAGCTTTACCTGTTTCTCCCCCTAAATAGTTGCATCTAATATTTAGATAGGTATTTAAGTTGATAAAAAAATAATAATAATAATAATAATAAAAAAAAAATAAAAATAAAAAGAAATGCCCGTGCAATATTGAAGTTAACCTTGGTAGGTGTTTGGATGGATGACTGTCTGGGCACCCCACGCTCTGCAGGCTATTTCAGGGCCCTCTATTGGTCGTGCCCTCGATTGGTCTATTGAAGTCAAAATAGTTATTTACCGCAATCGCAATTAGAAGGCAAACCAGGAATTTTGATTGTGACATAAATGCTTGTACCAAGTGTCGCTTCCCGCTTACTACACTACGTTAAATTTTATGATTTGACTCGGACTCGAACCACCAACCTCCAGATCCCAGAGTCCACCGTGCCAACCACTACACCACTGTAGGTTTTAGAAGCCAAACCACTTAGCTGATTCATCTCAATGGACCATAAGTATCATTTTTTTTTGAGGTCAAATTAAATTGTTATGTCAAGCGTACGAAATGTGATCGCGTTTCCACATTATCGAGTCGAGGTGGTTAGTATGAGTGGGTGGGGGTGGCCATAAGGTGACCTATAATCCTACTATCATTCTGGTCTGTGTGTGGTGGCGAAGGTCGCTAGAGTTTCGGACGCAACCCGATAGATGGCGTTAGTGGTTTGACTCGCACTCGAACCACCAACCTCCAGATCCCAGAGTCCACCGGTTTGGTGAACCAGCTGGACCTGGTATTTCGGGGACCCAGGCAACGGATTTATTTGGAACTTTTGAGGTTGTTTTGAGGCTAACCGTGTTTGGGTACCCTTTCCTAGGTGCTATTTAAAACAATTTTAAAATAGACTCATGAATGGAAGGGAAGCACTAGGCGAGGGTAAGGCCGGAGGCGTTCTCTACCACCTAACCCTTAGGGCTCCATTA
This sequence comes from Diaphorina citri, assembly GCF_000475195.1. NCBI lineage: Eukaryota > Metazoa > Arthropoda > Insecta > Hemiptera > Psyllidae > Diaphorina > Diaphorina citri. The sequence goes on along the minus strand of NW_007377616.1, from coordinate 225,381 downwards.
TAAGAATATATGGTCAATTTATCAAATTAATGTGGATAAAATTCTATGCCTCGGCAGGGATCGAGCGGACAATATGGGGTCCTTGTGCTCAAGAGTACTGTCACTACTGTCGCTATTGTAGCTTTTTCTCGTCAGTATGTAATAACATTTTGGAAGATGACCCTGTCCTTTTTTCACTCCCTTCTTTTTTACATCTCCCTTTTGTCTCCTCCCTCCCTCCTTTCTAACTTTTTTTCTTCTTGAAGTGGAATGTAGGTAGATATCTATGTACCTACCTTATAGAAACTAAAAACTAGAGAAGTAGATAGTACCTACCTACCTACCTAAGCGAGAAGATCCCTTTTTTATCCCCATCGTACCTACCTATGTACTTACTAGCTACCTATGTATTTACTAGCTACCTATGTATTTACTAGCTACCTATGTATTTACTAGCTACCTATATTCAAAAGATTTTTTTATTCCTTGTTTGAATAAGATGAAAAACTGGGAGAAAACTTTTTTCTTCTTGAAGTGGAATGTAAGTAGATACCTATGTACCTACTTTATAGAAACTAAAAACTAGAGAAGTAGATAGTACCTACCTACATAGATATTTAAAAGCGAGAAGATCCCTGTTTTATCCCCATCGTACCTACCTATGTACTTACTACCTACCTATGTACTTACTAGCTACCTATGTATTTACTAGCTACCTATATTCAAAAGATTTTTTTATTCCTTGTTTGAATAAGATGAAAAACTGGGAGAAAACTGGGACAATTTAAATAAAAGGGAAGATGGAGGGGGAAAGAGGGAGAACAAGCTGGGTCCGTCCCTCCGGGAATTTTTTAGCCCGTAGTTTACTCGATCGTGGTTAAAGAAAATCAGTACTTATGTACCTACCTAATTTGTTTAATATTCAGTTTATTATTATTGATTTGATTTTACTGTCATGTAATGATTTAAAATCAAGACTAGAGCCCGTTCTCCCTTTATTCTTTTAAGTCACCCATCCATTTATTGGCCTTGCTCGGCGTAGCTTAACATAGGTGACGCTAAAACCGGTCTTAAACGATCGACTGAAGTGTTATCTAAAACTTTCTCGCCTTGAGTTTATAGGTCGTCGCGACAAATTTCAAGATTCGAGCTCATTTGTGTCAGAAAATGTGAAAAAAATCCCCCAAAAACCAGTCTTTATTTTAAATCATTACATGAAAGTAAAATCAAATAAATGATAATAAACTGAATATTAAACAAATTAGGTACTGATTTTCTCTAATCACGATCGAATAAACTACAGGCTAAAAAATTCCCGGAGGGACGGACCCAGCTTGTTTTTTTCTCTTTCCTTCTATTTTGCGGCAGTTAATTATTCATTCTGAGTTTTAAGGTAAACATTACTCTAATTAGACTTTCTCTCTCTCTCTCTCTCTCTCTCTCTCTCTCTCTCTCTCTCTCCCTCCCTCTCCCTCGCTCCCTCTCCCTCTCTCCCTCTTCCTTTCTCCTCAAGTTTTCTTTCTCTCTCTCTCTTAATAATAATAATAAAAAAATACTTTCCTTATCCTATAGGAAGGAAAGTAATGTAATCGGGTCAAAATTTCGATGGTCAGTTTTTAGTGCCAAAACACCAGCTTGTTTTTTTCTCTTTCCTTCTATTTTGCGGCAGTTAATTATTCATTCTGAGTTTTAAGGTAAACATTACTCTAATTAGACTTTCTCTCTCTCTCTCTCTCTCTCTCTCTCTCTCTCTCTCTCTCCCTCCCTCTCCCTCGCTCCCTCTCCCTCTCTCCCTCTTCCTTTCTCCTCAAGTTTTCTTTCTCTCTCTCTCTACCTGCTTAACCTTGTTTTTTACTTTCCTTATCCTATAGGAAGGAAAGTAATGTAATCGGGTCAAAATTTCGATGGTCAGTTTTTAGTGCCAAAACACGTCCCTTCGATTTTGGGACGCTAAAACATCCGCTGTTACACTTCCCTTTCTCAAATCTCTTAAAACATCATCACTTCTTACAAAAGCACTACAGTCAGTACGGTTCAGCTTTATGAAAGGTTTGAAGAAGCTCCAAGCAAGGAACATCATAGACGAGGGGTGTCCTCAATAAGAGTAAGTTATGACTTTATGAGTAACAAATATGAAATCATTGAAATCGTCCCAAAAGTGAAAGTTCTAACGAGTCCGGAACAAAACAGAGAAGAGGAACAACAGAGAAGGTGTGTAAATAGTAAATAGATACATATAGATATTATAGATTATAGGTATAGCTTACTCTCTGGAGTAGGTACTAGGTAATACTAGGTATAACGTATAAACTATACTATACTTATTCAAGTAGGTATTAACAATGAAAGAATATGCCTTGACTTATCCCAGTATGCCTACACTCACAATAACGACGAAGACCTTTCTTTTAAATTAATTTTTACTTTTTCTAAAGTTTTTGGCCTGTTATGTTTGATTACCAGAATATCTGTACCTGCCTTCATTACGTACAGCAAATAATACCAAGTAGGTACATATTACGTACAATCGAACCTGTCTTAGGGAGACCCTCCTAATAGGGAAACCTGGATAATAGTGGGAAAAATTGCCGGTCCCTGGATGCCAAATTAGATAGATAAGTAGATTTGTACATTACATATCTAAGTAGATTGTACATTACATATCTAGCTTTATTATGTTCAACATACATAGATATAACTACATAATTTATGTTCAGTACGTACAAACGTAAAGTACCATAGTACATAGGTTAGTACATATTCTTACGAAACTATAGTACTAAGTATATATACATATTCTTATTAAACTTAGTACTAAGTATGTAAAAATGTACTAAGTATGAACATATTCTTACTAAACTTAGTACTAAGTATGTACAAATGTACCGAGTATGTACATATTCTTACTAAACATAGTACTTAGTATGTACAAATGTACTAAGTATGTACATATTCTTACATAATTATCCCTAACGAGTTTATCATCCTCACCTTAAACTCCCAAACCTCGCAGTCACATAATGGCTTCATTCTTGTTCACAAATTAATTTCAAGATGAAACACACAGAAATCGGAACGCTGCTACATTGAACAGTGGCGTAGCCTTAAAAAGGGACTGAGTAATGAGTTGATGACTAATGATTTACCTTATAACCTACCCACCAGGTCCTCGTTTTTTAGCTAAATCTCCTCGTGTTTTGGGGGTCACGAGGGCTATTCGCTCTGAAGCTTTTTTTTTCTCCAACAAGAAAATTACTACTCGGATCTGCTTTCACATTGCTTCAATAGCCAGCCTAGTTAGCTTAGTTGGTAGTGCGTCTGCCTTGTAAGCGCTAGGCCGCGGGTTCGATTCCCGCCCGGGGCGGATTTTATTCTGATGGGATAATGTTCGTTCTCGGAACGGCTGGCTTTCTCCTATCCTGTCTTCCTTCTATCTTCGATTTCGGGACGATAAGACCATAGCAATTACAGTTCCCTCTGTCAAACTTCTTTTTTTTTTTTTTAAAAAAAAAAAACAACATTGCTTCAAGGTGCATTCTTTTCCATCCAATGCCTGTCCGAAAAGGACAAAATTTGACCAGATATCTTCCGACCCGCCCGGGCGGGATTCGAACTCATCACCGGATTGAGAATCAATGTTTTTTTTCCTCTCTGTCACAGAAGTTGGCGGTCTAATCTTGTCGAAAGGTATTTCGGATTTCTGTGCAAGCAGAGCAGGATGAAAAAGGTCCAGATTTCCAGAAGTGTATGCACTTTTTTTGTTGTTGTCTCCCACTGTTTTGTGCGCCACCCTTTTGTCCTCCATTCCTTGAATTCCCGGCCCTTTTGTTATCTATTTCTTGAATTCCCGGCCCTTTTTGTGATCTATTCATTGAATTCTCGGCCCGTTCCGCGCGCCGCGACTTAGAATGTCAGTCAAGGATGCCGGGACCTAGTTTCCGTTCTCTCCATGGAGACTGCTCAATACTCCAATGTGATACTTAGCGTTCGAGATCTAGATGGGCAAGGTACTTAGGCTATACTCCAGATCTTCTGTTCTTTCGGGCTCACAGAATAGAGTCGATAGTCGATTGAGTCCTATAAGAGAAGCAAAGGAAATTGGAGGAGGAGGAGGAGGAAGAGAAGAAGAAGAAGGAGGCGGAGGAGGAGGAGGAAAAGGAGGAGGAGGAGGAAGAGGAGGAGGAGGAAGAGGAGGAGGAGGAAAAGGAGGAGGAGGAGGAGGAAGAGGAGGAGAAGAAGAAGGAGGAGGAGGAGGAGGAGGAGAAGGAAGAGGAGAAGGAGGAGGAGAAAGAGGAGGAAGAGAAGGAGGAGGAAGAGAAGGGGGAGGAAGAGAAGGAGGAGGAGGAGAAGGAGGAAGAGAAGGAAGAGGAGAAGGAGGAGGAAGAGGAGAAAGAGGAGGAAGAGAAGGAGGAGGAAGAGAAGGAGGAGGAGGAGGAGGAGAAGAAGGAGAATGAGGACAGGGGAAGGAAGAGGATAAGGAGGGAGAGGAGGAGTAAAATAAGAAAACATTGTTTCAACAGCAATAGATCCATGGGTAGGTATTGGGTTTTAGAAAGAAGGTTCAACACAAAAAGACTGAGTCGTCCACTTGGAAGAGTGGGCCTTTTAACTCACTCACTTTTTACACTGTACCAATACCAAAACCAATTTTATTGGAGAATCAGGTCCGAAGTACCTATCTGTCGTTACCGAGGCAATTGAGTCGATTGCCTTATGCCATGGTGTTCAGATCAAGTTCAGGAAGCGAGTGAGGATTGAGCTGCCTGTATGAGTTTTCTCACGAACATTCGACGTTGAGTGCAAACCGAAATATGACCCGGCCCACAATTCACGGAGCGTAAAGTCCGAAACTGACGCACCCCGACACAACCGAGTCGATTGCCTTATGCCATGGTGTTCAGATCAAGTTCAGGAAGCGAGTGAGGAGTGAGCTGCCTGTATGAGTTTTTTCACGAACATTCGACGTTGAGTGCAAACCGAAATATGACCCGGCCCACAATTCACGGAGCGTAAAGTCCGAAACTGACGCACCCCGACCGACTAGTCAGACCAGAAAGTTTCAAATTCTCAGTGCGGCACTTCTGAGCCAAGCCATTTTTCACGTTTTGGACAGGCGGTCTTATCTTGGAGGTGCTATCAGTCAGAGGGAAAACCTTGGACAACTTAAGCAGGGTCTTTTTCTGTAAATATGAAATACACAAGACCTCGTTTAGACTGCTGGGATGAAAGGACTGTCTCATTCGAGCAGGATAAACATTCTATTATACCTTTGGGGCACCATTGAGGGTTAGAGTTAAGGAGGCCCTTAAACCTCAATGGTATTAGGCGTAGGAGCCCTTTTCCGAATGAAGTGTACATATATAGAGAACTACTAGTAAAATGCGACCATTCTCGTAGTCGGTCCACCTTTCCCATCTAACACGCGCCTCATTTATCCTAGAGATCTCTACCTCGCCTGTACTCTTGAACATTACGATAAGGTCGAGGTTGAAAACGTAGGAGCCCTTTTCCGAGTGAAGTGTACATATTATATAACTACTAGTAAAATACGACCATTCTCGTAGTCGGTTCACTTTTCCCATCTAACACGCGCCTCATTTATCCTAGAGATCTCTACCTCGCCTGTACTCTTGAACATTACGATAAGGTCGAGGTTGAAAACCGAATTTTTTTTTTTTCGAAGATGTAAAAAGGAAACCGTCACCTAATTTGTTCCACTTCTCGTTTTGTATCTCAAGGCGGTCTTGCTGCGGAGGTCTTAGCCTAGCCGCTAGATATTCGGGAGTTAAGCGGCGAGGTCCTCTTGAGTTAAAAGTACACGTACGCTCAAGTGGGCTTGGCGTTGGATTTATTTTTGACGTTCGTGAAACGACCGTTGATTTGGACTTTGAGAATTTAAACAGCAGTAGATAAGCCAGCCTAGCCTGGTTAGACTGTAGGGTAATGCGTCTACGTTGGGTCGAGGGATCGGTTGCCGCTCGGGGTCAACTTTATCCTCAAGAGATAATAATAATAGACTCTTGAGTGGAAGGCAACCACCAGGCGAGGTTAACGCCTTAGGCGTTCTCTACCACCTAAGTAAACTTTTGATTTCAGGTAAGCTATCGCCTTGATGTACACTGTCCTGTTTTCTAAACCTCCAATACTCCAATCAAATTCTAAAATTTATTGAAAATGAGGGTAAGTTTCATGCGATTTAACATTAAGACTTTTGAACCGGGGTGATTTCAGGTAAGCTATCGCCTTGATGTACACTGTCCTGTTTTCTGAACCTCCAATACTCCAATCAAATTCTAAAATTTATTGAAAATGAGGGTAAGTTTCATGCGATTTAACATTAAGACTTTTGAACCGGGGGAAAAATGCTACTTTGAATGCCCCTGGTTTCCTTGCCAAAACCAGATCTGCAATTATTACCGATTTGTGTTTTCCAATAGGGGCTTACATATTTATTTTTTGGTCTTTTCTTATCTCTCTTGAAAGAGGCCCTTGCCTGCAAAGGTGTCGATAGGGCTAGCCCTATCCCTCTACATCGGATTTTATTCCTTTTTCTTTTCAATCGAGCTCTTTCGGTCCGTCTCTTTCTTGCCCTGTCCGTCATTATGATGTTGGTGGTGATGATGATGGGCAGGTTTGAAGTTGGGATGCACCCTGGGTTCCACCGTATACACTAGATCCGTAATCTGCCACACAATCATCTCCTTCTGTCGCTCGAATGCTCGATTCAGCTCTTCGATGGCGTATTGAGACCGGTTTTGCAGATCCCGAGTTTGTTCTTCCTTCTGCGCCATCACCTCTTGACGGCGATTCTGATAATCGGTCTGAAATTAATCGAAATTATGGACTTTCCCAGCCATAGTTGATTGAAATTTCCTATTTTGAACTCTTGGTTCACGAGCAGAAAATTTTCTACTGTGACAGGAAAGGTTTCTACCTTAAAGGTTTTACCTTACGGGACGTGATAGTAGTGTGTTTATCCTGAACGAAATTACCTACAATATTATGGTAAAACTTTGAACTACATCTTTCTGGCTTTCCATGACTTCACGTGACGTGACGGTAGTATGTTTCTACCTTAACATAGCGAAAAACTAATGAGTGGTGTCGAGACCCCTGAGTGAGCTCTTCCCATTCACTGAGTATGTACTCAGGGTCCCCAAGAACACAAGAAATAGCATGCCTTTGCATGTCGCTATCTTAATAACTAAAATTAGAGAACATTTTAATTTTCTATAACATTTTTTGAAAATAAGAAACAGCGAGAAGTTATACTATGAAAATAACGCGAAATTCGACTAAATTGTTGCATGTGATGGCAAGGAAATTATTTCGTGGTGAAGTACGCGTACGCCCAATCTGTTCCTAAACGGTAAACTTTAATAGAGGGAACTGTAAATGTAAACTGCCAAGTCTTATCGTCCCGAACACGAAGAGAAGAGATAGGAGAAAGCCCTTCCGAGAACGAACCTTATCTGTTTGGGATAAACGCCCTGGGCTAAAAATTATTTCGTGGTGAAGTACGCGTACGCCCAATCTGTTCCTAAACGGTAAACTTTAATAGAGGGAACTGTAAACTGCCAAGGTCTTATCGTCCCGAACACGAAGAGAAGAGATAGGAGAAAGCCCTTCCGAGAACGAACCTTATCTGTTTGGGATAAACGCCCTGGGCTGTAAACTTACCTCCATTCCCGCCCGATACTCATCGATGTCGTCCTGAACTTCTTTTTGGGCGCGTTTCAAATTGACCGCCTTGTCCTGTTTGGCTTGACCAATGAGCTGCAGGGCACGCTGCCTCGCCGCAAGCAATCGATGGAAGTCGTCCACCGATTGCCGATCCTCGGGCGAGATCGGTACCTTGAGCTGCACCTCAGGACGGAGGGGTTGGACTTCAGCGCTGCTAGGGTAGCGAACGGGGGTTCCGTCACTGCCACTTACACTTGGCGCCTTGGATTTATCGACGGGCGGAATGATCTCGTTGTCCAAGTTGAACTTTACGCTTTTCTTTTCTTCGGCCATGACTTGCTGTTGATCTCAGTTCAGTATAAAAGGGATTTCGTAACTTGTGTGCAAGTTTGAAGGTGTGTTTTGCTCTTCAATCTTAGTTGAAGAATAATCGAAGAAGTCTTTCGTGAGCTTGCACAGCGGACACCCCACGTGTGGGTCGCGGACTCCGAAAATTTGGAGCATCCCCCACCCCATATGTCCCTCTTATCTGGTCCACTATCTTATCTCTTAATCCCCTATTGTGCCCACAATCGTCTATGCCAGTTCCCTTGAAATTATTGGCGGTTGCTTATGAATTTACTATAAATTCATGCTTCTTTTCCACGTTCCTTGTTCAAGGGCAAAACCGTTAAAATTCAAAAATGTGTAGACTTCTTATTCGATATGCAAAAATTCAAATTCAAGTCTCGAGATTTTCCACGCTTCCCAAACGAAGTAGGTAGGTTATGCATATTTGGACCAGAATTAGCATATTATTTGCTCCTTTAAATATTTAAATTATGCCCAATATTTTGGTGTGAGGACAGAACCTCAATTTCTAAACGAACCATGCGAATCTTTTTGACAAATATTCTTTTCTTCTAATAATTCTTGTATTTGGAATGGATTGGGATTTGGAAAGGAACAATTTTTTGTACACGTTTAAATTGGAACAATTTGGCCTATACGAGTATTTCACATCCATCTCATTTCGTTTAGATATAACCCATTTTACTTTTCTTTTTCGTATTTTTTTTTCTACATTACTTTTTTATTATTTATTTTTATTACTTATTTATTTTCTTTATTTGCCCGAAAATTCGCACAAATGGAAAAGTTTGATACTTCTCTCTCTCTCTCTCTCTCTTTTCTGCCTCTCTCACTCTCTTTATCTCGTCTACTTTTTTGCTGACACAGTTAAGTGTGTTTCTTACTCTCTCTTTCCCTCTACGCCTCTCTCACTCACTCTCTCTCTCTCTTTATCTTTCTCTTTCTCTCTCCGTCCCATTCTTGCTTCATTCTCCATTTCGCGACAGTATATTAAAAGTTATCCATTTCTCTCTCTCCCATTCTTTCACTTTTCTATTTCGAAACAAATGAGAGAGAGAGAGAGAGAGAGAGAGAGAGAGAGAGAGAGAGAGAGAGAGAGAGAGAGAGAGAGAGCTAAAGCTTTCATCTCATTCCTATCTTTTCAAGCAAAGCTTTTATTATTCTAACACTAGAAAGAAATCCTTTGAATGTCAGCTCACGGTGGTCGACATTCGTAAAGTCAAAGCTTTTAACTTTTCTGCTGAAGTGAAGGTGAAGGTCATCACTTTTTTCTAAAGAAAAACGTTGTGAGCTTTCTTGTAAAGTGTTTCTCAACGGGCGCATCAAGAACGGATATATTCCTGAGAGACTAAATTTTATCCTTAGAGAAGACCAAATTTTACCCTGTTTGTTTGTATGGATTTATAGCAATTTTGGGGAATGAATTATTAAGTTCTTAGGCCAGCCACTCACTATCAGGTATGAGGTAGACCTGATAGGCGGTGTACCTGTCAGGTCTACCTGATGGTGAGTGGCCGGCTTTACCTTAGATTCTTCTAGGGAAAGCATTACGAGGTAAGGTCGATCAATAGTCAGCTTAAAGTCCTTGTAAAATTTGTCCCAGGAAAATGCCCGTTCAGTATTCATGCGCTAGTTATGAGTCATCCTGTATTTGCTTTGTACTGTTCAAGTGTTCAACTACAATTGAACGGAAAGGCAGGACAAAACAAGCTACAAGGATACCTTTGTTTGACTGTTAGTAGAGCATTGACGAAAAAGTACTAAATTGTTTTTCAGGGTGGACCCAAGTTTGAACTGCCCCGAAAAAGTCTGAAAATATCCGGAAATGATGATAAGTTGGTCATCTGTTGCTAAGGCCAGCCACTCACTATCAGGTAGACCTGACAGGCGAACCTGATCAGGTCCGGCTGTCAGGTCTGCCTGATGAGCACAGACATTATCAGGTAGACCTAACAGGCGGACCTGATCAGGCCCGCCTGTCAAGTCTACCTGATAGTGAGTGGTTGGCCTAATGTTGCTATTTCCTGGATAGGAGATGGGTAATTCTTAAATGTTCCTACGACAAATCGGCAATCACTTTTCCTGTGATAAATAGGGTCTATTTCTATCGATATTTATGAGAAGGTGGGCTAGCAAATCAGGCGGCTTTTGGAGCCGGCGCTGCGGCTGCTGGTGGTTCCGCTGCTGCGGTTGTTGCACCTGTTGCCGGGGCAGTTGCAGGAGCTGTAAGCCCAGAAATGACCTTGGACGCTGGATCTACCACGGCATGGGTGGCGTCCGAAGCCAGCGAAGTTACTCCACTGAGGGTGTGACTGATGGGGTTGCTACCGGAATGGGTGAAGGGAGGCTGTCCAGAGGAAGGATAGGAGGGAAGGAATTGACCGTAATCAAAGATATAGTTGCGGAAGAGATCGTTGAAGGTGCGGACGATGGGGATATAGACTTCGTTGTTCCGCGGGTCCGTGGCAATCAGGATCGGTTTGCCGAAACAGGTCTGAAGAATCTGAAGGAGTTGAAAAAGAAATGGAGACATTTCAAGATTTTAGATATCATTGGACTTGGGCAATAAAGAAGGATTATATCTGGCTCTTTTGCAATTTGAAATTGTGTTTTTGTGGAACAGCTCCTTCAGGAGAACCCTCCCACTTAAAAGAAAGTCACACAAAAGAAAATAGTTGGTATTTCAAATGTTACTTTCTCCTTCCTCTCATCTGAAAATCTCACTTACCTGCGCCGTTGTACAGAGAAGCACCAAAAGCATGGGAGTAGTCACACAAAAGAAAATAGTTGGTATTTCAAATATTACTTTCTCCTTCCTCTCATCTGAAAATCTCACTTACCTGCGCCGTTGTACAGAGAAGCACCAAAAGCATGGGAGTACATTTGATCGCCATTCTTGAAATGGTTTATGGAGTAACACAGTTGTATCTTGGAGTAACTTTGCTGAGCAAATGGATCATTTGTGTTTGTTTTCAGTTGGACTACTACGCTACGTATGGTAGGATTGCGTGTGAAGGTTTTCGAACTGTTTCAAAGCACAGTTGGAATATTCCGCGATTTATCACCACCTTTTTGATGGGCAATAACATTTGTATAGGCTGTCTCAGAAGTTATTGGACTCCGATTTTTACTTTCTATTGTTTTTGTTTGAGATTTAGATATTGCTAGTTCATTCAAAGTTTTAGTGACAAGAGATAGATTTTAGCATCGCGTTAGGTACCATCTATTTAAGACTTTGTATCTCCGTTCGCCCTGTTGCAAAAGAATCCGCTTCGTAACTGAAATGGAGTAGCTTTGCTTAAATTCCTGAGCTAGGAAAACGCACTATGTTCGAGTAAAGTATCCAAACTTTCCCTCTTTCTATGGCCTTTTTAGAGATAATTGTAAATGTTCAAAACATGTTATCCACCCTAAATGTTTTTCATATGGACTTCAATTGAATCGTCATTTCATACCGAATCCATTTCAGAGAAATATAACATTTCCAATATTTTTTGCGTTGAAGGCCACAAAACCATATTTTTTCGGAACCCAAGTTTTTTCTACGCGTATCCCTTGACGTCATTTGCTGATGATGTGTTTTAAACGTGTATTCCTTCATAAGTTGACAATAGAACATGTGTTTCTTCGGGAGGTCAACATGTGTTCTGGTGAGCTAGGACCTGATGTAATTAGTGCAAAGTCATGTGCTACAAAAACCCAATGGAACACCTCTTGTGTCAGAGTTTAACCCGAATTGTCCCAGAGTATCTACTGAAAAATATTTATGAAAAATTAGAAAACATGTGTTTCTTCGGGAGATCAACATGTGTTCTAGTGAGCTAGGACCTGATGTAATTAGTGCAAAGTCATGTGCGACAAAAACCCAATGGAACACCTCTTGTGTCAGAGTTTAACCCGAATTGTCCCAGAGTATCTACTGAAAAATATTTATGAAAAATTAGAAATAAATAACCTTTGATCCATTTTATTTTGTGTTAAATAGAAATACTGGTTCATATAATTCGAGTTAACAAACGGTTTGTGGGAGCTAAAACGAAATGGATCAAAAAATTATTGAATTGCAAAAAAGAAGCATTTGAACTTTTGAAATTTGCTCTATCTCTAGTACATATTTCATTCTTATGATTAATTCTTCAGATATGTGACCAACTACTTACATATAAAGAAAAGGACTTATACTCGAATTCATTTAAAATTTGAGGGCTTCATCTCGTACCCATCCTACGAAAAGTGTGATGTTTAGATTTCGCTCGGCACGTGGCGTAGAGTGCATGTCGTTTTGGTCCCAGTTTCTCATTCGCCGATGAAACTTTTGAAGCTCTACTTACTCCTATTTCCTCGAAATAATGATAATAGAAATCAAAGTAATAAGTGCTGAAGCTAAATAATAATGTCTGTGACTATCAAAAGGTAAATGCAATAATAATATGATTTTTTGCAAATACACAGCTATCACACACGATTATCATGTATTTCAATCCATTCTTTAATCCATTCAGCTTGCTCTAAAAAACTATTCCGTATTTTAGCAGGCTAAAACTGGCAGTATTCGAAAGACGGAAAGACCTAACTTGTAATTCCGACTTGACGGGGACTGATCTTATTTCCTCGAAATAATGATAATAGAAATCAAAGTAAAAAGTGTTGAAGCTAAATAATAATGTCTGTGACTATCAAAAGGTAAATGCAATAATAATTTGAATTTTTTGCAAATACACAGCTATCACACACGATTATCTTGTATTTCAATCCATTCTTTAATCCATTCATCTTGCTCTCAAAAACTACTCTTATTTCCTCGAAATAATGATAATGGAAATCAAAGTAATAAGTGCTGAAGCTAAATAATAATGTCTGTGACTATCAAAAGGTAAATGCAATAATAATATGAATTTTTTGCAAATACACAGCTATCACACACGATTATCTTGTATTTCAATCCATTCTTTAATCCATTCATCTTGCTCTCAAAAACTATTCCGTATTTTAGCAGGCTAAAACTGGCAGTATTCGAAAGACGGAAAGACCTAACTTGTAATTCCGACTTGACGGGGACTGTGCGGGAAGGAATCTAGGGCAGTGATTATGAGTGTTTTTGGGTGCCATTGGGAGACGTAGAGTTGTCTGATTTTGGGGCTTCCATGTTAACCACAGTCACTGATGGAGGCACCAGGGGGACACCGTTGATGTAACCCACGGATGAGTACGTGCTTGGGACGGTCACTTGGGGTAATGTTCCCGAGGGGACGAGCACCAAGACATGGTTGTTATTGGCGTCCGTCGTCAGGAAATATTGTCCCGAGGGGATGGACACCAAGACTTGGTTGTTATTGGCGTCCGTCGTCGGGAAATATTGGGTGCCCACAGTTCCTGTAATGGCAGTTTTGGAAACGACAGACACGGCTGGGTTGGGCACTATCGCAGGACTCAGGATGCTCTGTCCTGTAAGTGGGTTCACGCCCACGATGGTATGGGTGAGCGTTGGCACACCGTTGATGATCTGATGGACGGGAATGTTGGCTGGATAGGCGACACTGGGTATGCCAGGGATTTGGATACGGGGCAGCACAGCCGGATTCAGGATGACTTGAGAGCCGAGAATTGTCTAAAAGGGGAGAGAAAAAGGATTTTTTTTTTTTAAATATTAATAAAAGAACAAAGAAAGAATGGACTTTAAATCGTTTAAGATTTTAAAAGAACTGAAAGGATCTCCTATCGTTGTCCCATTCACTGAGTATGTACGGGACGGAGGGGTTGGACTTCAGCGCTGCTAGGGTAGCAAATGGGGGTTCCGTCACTGCCACTTACACTTGGCGCCTTGGATTTATCGACGGGCGGAATGATCTCGTTGTCCAATTTGAACGTTACGCTTTTCTTTTCTTCGGCCATGACTTGCTGTTGATCTCAGTTTGCAGGGTTTCAGTATAAAAGGGATTTCGTAACTTGTGTGCAAGTTTGAAGGTGTGTTTTGCTCTTCAATCTTAGTTGAAGAATAATCGAAGAAGTATGCACAATTTCATCCGAAAAGGGATCAATCCTGTCCTTGTTTGCAAGTTTTAAAGGTGTTCTTTGCTAAAATTTCGTTTTTCTGCTTGATATGGGTTTTGTTCAGGTGTCTGACACTGAGTGCATTTGATCGAACTGAAATTTCGGGCTATTATGCTGAATATGACTACGTTTTGGGATGAGGTTTGTGAGAAATGAAAAACAGTGCGAATGTACACAATAGTGATGTGTCTCTCAGCCTCCTTTCTTTTATATCTCTCTTTCCCTCTCTCTTTGTATCTCCCTCTCCCTTTCCTATGTTTCTATCTTACAGTATCTCCATCCTTTTCTCTCTCCCTCTTTCCATCTCTCTCATACACACATTCTCTCTCCTTCCCTCTCTCTCACTCATATGGAGCTTCCTACAATATGGTCGTAGGTCAGACTTCTCTTGGGATTCTGCATCTCTCTCTCTCCCTCTCTCCCTCCCTCTCTCTCTCTCTCTCTCTCTCTCTCTCTCTCCCTCCCTCCTTTCCTCTTTGTCTATCTCTTTTCGCCTTCCTTCTTCCTCCCACATATATACATACATATATTGCTCCTTCCTCCTCTTTCTCATCCTCTCCTCAGCCTTTTCCACCCCCTCTCCCTACTTCATTACTACATGGGGCGTCCAATAATGCAATACAAAATGAAAATTACTTTTCGGTGCGAACAACAACCTACTGGCTAGAGTTAAGCGCCTTACTGGAAAAAAAGACTTCTTTTCAGAATAAGTTGAAGTTCAAACACCTGAACTGTCCTTGGCTATTTGATCGAGACCACTGAACTTGTACTGAACACACTACCGAAAAATCCTAAAATCTATTGTCTGAAATGCATAACCCTTGATGGAAATACAAAAGAACAAATCGTGAAACTAAAAATATGAACAAATCGTGAAACTAAATATCAACAGTGGAATCAATTGAAATAACCCAAGTATAATCGTTCATACCCGAGTCCAAAATCTACTCAATGACCCTCACACGCAATGGTTCAAAGCTTCTTGAAAAACTACCAGGGGCTTACACTAATACGAGATTTCTCACCTATTCAATCTCAGTAGAACAGAGTTGGTCTTCGAGCCATTCCAGGTCACCAAAACGGGCCCCAAATTCAACATTTAATCATATTTAGGTATGTACATACCTACTGATATTTGTCCCAAAAGCATTGATATGTAATTTCAGTTAAAACTGAGGCTACCTCGATAGTGTAGATAGTGTTCAAGCAAACCTTTTAATTTGTAACCTCGTAAAATGACGCTTCTAACTTATATCGCTTCTGGTACTACTTAAAACCTAGCCCCCCTGGATTACGTGTCCAGCGAACTACCTCTTAGCTGGTAGGGCTTCTTGACCACACATATTAGTAGCTTACTGCTGGAGTAAAGGAATTTTTCAGTCCTATTATCCGAGCAATGTGAAGCATTAATATCCCCAAGAAAGTCCCTGCTCTTGTGATTCATCAAGTGTGACGAAGGCGGAGATATTGTTACACAGTCCTCTGTTTAGAAAGCTCCCTCAAGGTACACTTCAGATGGCCTTGGTAGTGAGAAGTGTCCACGGGGATTTGAACCCGCGACCTCGGGACTCGATGGCTACCTAGAGATACCACGTGGCTTGGAAAGTACCACGTGTAAGTCGAGATGAGAAGTGAATGATCCGATTGATCCAACCCGGCGTGAACATCACTCGACTTTCTATTACGTTACAAACTTTTCTTAGATTTTGAACAGGTTTTGTCACAAAATTAGCACACTTTGAGTTGTACCTACTCTTTGATTTATAAACATTTTGATTTACGGAAAGTTATTGGTTAATCGTTCAAATCATTGTGACTAAAATAACTTCTACAGTAATTTTTGTCAGAATGAAGTCCTCTGTTTAGAAAGCCCCCTCAAGATACACTTCAGATGGCCTTGGTAGTGAGAAGTGTCTACGGGGATTTGAACCCGCGACCTCGGGACTCGATGGCTACCTAGAGATACCACGTGGCTTGGAAAGTACCACGTGTAAGTCGAGATGAGAAGTGAATGATCCGATTGATTCAACCCGGCGTGAACATCACTTGACTTTCTATTACGTTACAAACTTTTCTTAGCTTTTGAACAGGTTTTGTCACAAAATTAGCACACTTTGAGTTGTACCTACGAATTTTAAACATTTTGATTTACGGAAAGTTATTGGTTAATCGTTCAAATCATTGTGACTAAAATAACTTCTACAGTAATTTTTGTCAGAATGATTGGTATTTTGACCGCTTTTTGGCGGGTTTCGACTGCTTTTTGGCGGTTTTCAGCTATATCGACTAAACGGTTAGAGATATTGTAAATGTTACAACAGAACACCCAAATAAGCACCATTCAATTACAAATATGAAATCATTGAAATCGTCCCAAAAGTGAAAGTTCTAACGAGTCCAGAACAAAACAGAGAAGAGGAACAAAGAGAATGAAGGTGTGTAAATAGATACATAGATATTAATTATAGGTATAGCTTACTCTCTGGAGTAGTTGGGTACTAGGTTAACTAGGTAATACTAGGTATAAACTATACTAAACTATACTTATTCAAGTAGGTATTAACAATGAAAGAATATGCCTTGACTTATCCCAGTATGCCTACACTCACAATAACGACGAAGACCAATTCCTGTGACTTTCTGAACTTTATTAAACACAGTCAGATGGTTAGGTATTGAGTTAGGTAAGCTAGTAGTAACATCAACGGGTATAAAGTGAGCTCCGAACTTTCTTCAGGTCATTTCTCTGACCAAAACAAAAATAGCAGAATTTCATTTTATTTATTTTTCAACTCACAATTTATGCTGACATAACAATCTAAAAACAACAGGATACAATAAAATTAAATAAAAATAGAAAAATATCTGTAAAAATACTCGATTTAAAAATATTGATTTTTCAATGCTCTGACCCTCGGTTTTTACACTCATGTTGACTTTATGTTGGTGCAGAACCCAGAAGTACAATTTCAACATAAAAAAAACTAAGCACAGATAAAAAAAAAATAAATATATAAATAAAAAAAATAAACTTTGACCCTTCTGGGAATCGAAAAAGCCCAAGGCGCTTACAAGGCAGACGAGCTACCCTCCAAGCTAACTGGGCTGATAAGGCTGGCAAGAGAAATCTTTCCACATAATGCATGTAATTAGGACAGTCTCTAAGTCTGAACAATTAATGCCAAATAAGAAGGTGAAATCTAATATCAAACAATAAGATCCAAAAACAACAAAGATCCAGCTTGTAACGAAGCAAATTTTTGGTGAAACCTAATCCAAGTAGGTTTGCTGTAGGTGTTGGACTAAAAAAAAGAGGTCTATTCAAAGAGAAGTTATAACCTCTTTGTGATTGTACGTTTGATAATCAGGAAGCGATGTTACACATTGTTTGAAGGTTTGCTGTAGGTGTTGGACTAAAAAAAAAGAGGTCTATTCAAAGAGAAGTTATAACCTCTTTGTGATTGTACGTTTGATAATCAGGAAGCGATGTTACACATTGTTTGAAACCATGTCATAGGTTGTTTGTTACGAATTGCCTCTTGGTAGTAATGGTCTTCTCTTAGGTAGCGAGTACAGGAGTGTGATGCGATGTGTGACATAACATTTGCAAATTCTAGTTGTCACTCATTTTCGTGAGGATAACAGTAGAGTCGAAATCTCAGCGAAAGAGCAACTTCGGTGAGACATAACATTTGCAAATTCTAGTTGTCACTCATTTTCGTGAGGATAACAGTAGAGTCGAAATCTCAGCGAAAGAGCAACTTCGGTGAGCTTGCACAGCGGACACCCCACGTGTGGGCCGGACTCCGAAAATTTGGAGCATCCCCCCCATATGTCCCTCTTATCTGGTCCACTATCTTATCTCTTAATCCC
>NW_007377616.1:33174-206398 GCF_000475195.1 Diaphorina citri | reverse complement strand
TATTTATTTCTCTCTCTCTCTCTCTCTCTCTCTCTCTCTCTCTCTCTCTCTCTCTCTCTCTCTCTCTCTCTCTCTCTCTCTCTCTCAATACAATATATTTGCCTCGTGTCTGCGCTTTAACGCTTTATCGACCCATAAAAAAACTACACACATTCTCCATCTCTCTCTCTCAGCCTCCTTTCTTTTATATCTCTCTTTCCCTCTCTCTTTGTATCTCCCTCTCCCTTTCCTATCTCCATCCTTTTCTCTCTCCCTCTTTCCATCTCTCTCACTAATATGGAGCTTCCTACAATATGGTCGTAGGTCAGACTTCTCTTGGGATTCTGCATCTCTCTCTCTCTCTCCCTCCTTTCCTCTTTGTCTATCTCTTTTCGCCTTTCTTCTTCCTCCTACATATATACATATATGGCTCCTTCCTCCTCTTTCTCATCCTCTCCTCAGCCTTTTCCTCCCCCTCTCCCTACTTCATTATTACATGGGACGTCCAATAATGCAATACGAAATGAAAATTACTTTTCGGCGCGAACAACCTACTGGCTAGAGTTAAGCGCCTTCCAGGAAAAAAAGACTTCTTTTCAGAATAAGTTGAAGTTCAAACACCTGAACTGTCCTTGGCTATTTGATCGAGACCACTGAACTTGTACTGAACACACTACCGAAAAATCCTAAAATCTATTGTCTGAAATGCATAACCCTTGATGGAAATACAAAAGAACAAATCGTGAAACTAAAAATATGAACAAATCGTGAAACTAAATATCAACAGTGGAATCAATTGAAATAACCCAAGTATAATCGTTCATACCCGAGTCCAAAATCTACTCACTTTTCTTCTTGGGTAGTTTCATATGTTCGTTTATCATATTATACTACTTATATTGTCCAATTTCAGGGATTTTCCCTGTTTTCCCTCTCCTCGTCCCTCCATGTAATTAGCTTTTTCTCTGTACCTTTTTCTGCCTCCTTTACATACCTTGTCTTTGTTTGTGTTTGTTCTTATTTTGCCATTGCCTTGTCATGTTCTTATATTATTTCTTTTTCTTTGAGTTTTTGTTTCATCATCTGTTTCTTCTTCACATTTTCCTTTGTTCCTGTTTTGTTATCGCAAGTCACTTATCTCCTAGACCAGGGGTTCTTAACCTTTTAGAATTGGCGGATCACTATTGATAAACCAAAAATCTCGCGGACCACTTGAGATTATGTATGTATATGCAATCAATTGTACATTGTACACGCTATGTGACAAGAAAAGAACAAATCGTGAAACTAAATATCAACAGTGGAATCAATTGAAATAACCCAAGTATAATCGTTCATACCCGAGTCCAAAATCTACTCAATGACCCTCACACGCAATGGTTCAAAGCTTCTTGAAAAACTACCAGGGGCTTACACTAATACGAGATTTCTCACCTATTCAATCTCAGTAGAACAGAGTTGGTCCTCGAGCCATTCCAGGTCACCAAAACGGGCCCAAAATTCAACATTTAATTATATTTAGCTATGTACATAATTATGTACCTACTGATATTTTGTCCCAAAAGCATTGATATGTAATTTCAGTTAAGACTGAGGCTACCTCGATAGTGTAGATAGTGTTCAAGCAAACCTTTTAATTTGTAACCTCGTAAAATGACGCTTCTAACTTATATCGCTTTCGAGCCATTCCAGGTCACCAAAACGGGCCCCAAATTCAACATTTAATCATATTTAGGTATGTACATACCTACTGATATTTGTCCCAAAAGCATTGATATGTAATTTCAGTTAAAACTGAGGCTACCTCGATAGTGTAGATAGTGTTCAAGCAAACCTTTTAATTTGTAACCTCGTAAAATGACGCTTCTAACTTATATCGCTTCTGGTACTACTTAAAACCTAGCCCCCCTGGATTACGTGTCCAGCGAACTACCTCTTAGCTGGTAGGGCTTCTTGACCACACATATTAGTAGCTTACTGCTGGAGTAAAGGAATTTTTCAGTCCTATTATCCGAGCAATGTGAAGCATTAATATCCCCAAGAAAGTCCCTGCTCTTGTGATTCATCAAGTGTGACGAAGGCAGAGATATTGTTACACAGTCCCCTAGTCCTCTGTTTAGAAAGCCCCCTCAAGGTACACTTCAGATGGCCTTGGTAGTGAGAAGTGTCCACGGGGATTTGAACCCGCGACCTCGGGACTCGATGGCTACCTAGTGGATTACGTGTCCAGCGAACTACCTCTTAGCTGGTAGGGCTTCTTGACCACTTATATTAGTAGCTTACTGCTGGAGTAAAGGAACTTTTCAGTCCTATCCGAGCAATATGAAGCATTAATATCCCCAAGAAAGTCCCTGCTCTTGTGATTCATCAAGTGTGACGAAGGCGGAGATATTGTTACACAGTCCTCTGTTTAGAAAGCTCCCTCAAGGTACACTTCAGATGGCCTTGGTAGTGAGAAGTGTCCACGGGGATTTGAACCCGCGACCTCGGGACTCGATGGCTACCTAGAGATACCACGTGGCTTGGAAAGTACCACGTGTAAGTCGAGATGAGAAGTGAATGATCCGATTGATGCACAGTTGGAATATTCCGCGATTTATCACCACCTTTTTGATGGGCAATAACATTTGTATAGGCTGTCTCAGAAGTTATTGGACTCCGATTTTTACTTTCTATTGTTTTTGTTTGAGATTTAGATATTGCTAGTTCATTCAAAGTTTTAGTGACAAGAGATAGATTTTAGCATCGCGTTAGGTACCATCTATTTAAGACTTTGTATCTCCGTTCGCCCTGTTGCAAAAGAATCCGCTTCGTAACTGAAATGGAGTAGCTTTGCTTAAATTCCTGAGCTAGGAAAACGCACTATGTTCGAGTAAAGTATCCAAACTTTCCCTCTTTCTATGGCCTTTTTAGAGATAATTGTAAATGTTCAAAACATGTTATCCACCCTAAATGTTTTTCATATGGACTTCAATTGAATCGTCATTTCATACCGAATCCATTTCAGAGAAATATAACATTTCCAATATTTTTTGCGTTGAAGGCCACAAAACCATATTTTTTCGGAACCCAAGTTTTTTCTACGCGTATCCCTTGACGTCATTTGCTGATGATGTGTTTTAAACGTGTATTCCTTCATAAGTTGACAATAAAACATGTGTTTCTTCGGGAGATCAACATGTGTTCTAGTGAGCTAGGACCTGATGTAATTAGTGCAAAGTCATGTGCGACAAAAACCCAATGGAACACCTCTTGTGTCAGAGTTTAACCCGAATTGTCCCAGAGTATCTACTGAAAAATATTTATGAAAAATTAGAAATAAATAACCTTTGATCCATTTTATTTTGTGTTAAATAGAAATACTGGTTCATATAATTCGAGTTAACAAACGGTTTGTGGGAGCTAAAACGAAATGGATCAAAAAATTATTGAATTGCAAAAAAGAAGCATTTAAACTTTTGAAGCTCTACTTACTCCTATTTCCTCGAAATAATGATAATAGAAATCAAAGTAATAAGTGCTGAAGCTAAATAATAATGTCTGTGACTATCAAAAGGTAAATGCAATAATAATATGATTTTTTGCAAATACACAGCTATCACACACGATTATCATGTATTTCAATCCATTCTTTAATCCATTCAGCTTGCTCTAAAAAACTATTCCGTATTTTAGCAGGCTAAAACTGGCAGTATTCGAAAGACGGAAAGACCTAACTTGTAATTCCGACTTGACGGGGACTGTGCGGGAAGGAATCTAGGGCAGTGATTATGAGTGTTTTTGGGTGCCATTGGGAGACGTAGAGTTGTCTGATTTTGGGGCTTCCATGTTAACCACAGTCACTGATGGAGGCACCAGGGGGACACCGTTGATGTAACCCACGGATGAGTACGTGCTTGGGACGGTCACTTGGGGTAATGTTCCCGAGGGGACGAGCACCAAGACATGGTTGTTATTGGCGTCCGTCGTCAGGAAATATTGTCCCGAGGGGATGGACACCAAGACTTGGTTGTTATTGGCGTCCGTCGTCGGGAAATATTGGGTGCCCACAGTTCCTGTAATGGCAGTTTTGGAAACGACAGACACGGCTGGGTTGGGCACTATCGCAGGACTCAGGATGCTCTGTCCTGTAAGTGGGTTCACGCCCACGATGGTATGGGTGAGCGTTGGCACACCGTTGATGATCTGATGGACGGGAATGTTGGCTGGATAGGCGACACTGGGTATGCCAGGGATTTGGATACGGGGCAGCACAGCCGGATTCAGGATGACTTGAGAGCCGAGAATTGTCTAAAAGGGGAGAGAAAAAGGATTTTTTTTTTTAATATTAATAAAAGAACAAAGAAAGAATGGACTTTAAATCGTTTAAGATTTTAAAAGAACTGAAAGGATCTCCTATCGTTGTCCCATTCACTAAGTATGTATTCAAGGTCCCCAAAAACACAAGAAATAGCATGCCTTTGCATGTCCGCTATCTTAATAACTAAAATTAGAGAACATTTTAATTTTCTAGAACATTTTTTGAAAATAAGAAACAGCGAGAAGTTATACTATGAAAATAACGCGAAATTCGACTAAATTGTTGCATTTGCATACACAGAAACATGTACATGTATAGTTTTGCTCTTCAATCTTAGTTGAAGAATAATCGAAGAAGTATGCACAATTTCATCTGAAAAGGGATCAATCCTGTCCTTGTTTGCAAATTTTAAAGGTGTTCTTTGCTGAAATTTCGTTTTTCTGCTTGATATGGCTTTTGTTCAGGTGTCTGACACTGAGTGCGTTTGATCGAACAGAAATTTCGGGCTATTATGCTGAATATGTCTACGTTTTGGGATGAGGTTTGTGAGAAATGAAAAACAGTGCGAATGTACATCGAAAAAACGGCTTGACCGATTTTGATGAAATTTTTTGTGGTTGTTGAGAAGAGTACTGAGGGTGACATAGGCTATTTAAATTTGTCAAATTCCATCCCGATTCAAAATGGCAGCACCTCAAAGTTATGACTCTTATGCCACGCTGATCCCGTACAAAAAACGGGTCAACCACTAGTTCATAATTTTTGATTAACAAGTGCAATAACACTTGGTTTACCTTCCTATAGGTTCCCTAAATCCCTAATCAACTTTTCCCGAGGGTATATAGAAGAAAAATAAAGTACATAATAACAAAACATTCAATCGATGTTAAAAACGGAATCGAATAACTTAGGAGCTGGGTCAAGAGATGTCGGTAACGAACCATTTCTCTTAGCATCTCTCCTCTCAGCCTGTCCTCATTTATCTCTAAAAAGAGAGATTAGACCATCATTAACAAGATTATAAGAGATGTCCAGTAATCAACGATTTCATCCATCCAACTTTTATCTAGAACGATGTTTAGTGTGGAAGACACGGATTTCAAGATTCAACGATTTCATCCATCCAACTTTTATCTAGAACGAAAGACTCATTTGGAAAGAGAAAGAATGAATCGAAAGAAAAGAGAAAGGAGAGGAAGAGGGAGCTGGGTCAAGAGATGTCGGTAACGAACCATTTCTCTTAGCATCTCTCCTCTCAGCCTGTCCTCATTTATCTCTTCCTCCTCCTCCTCATTCTCTCCCTCCTCTTCCTTTTCCTCCCTCTTCTTCCTCATTCCCTCCCCTTCTCCTCAGCCTCTACGTATTTTTCTCATTAGTCTGAAGTATCACTGGCAGGATCCTCATTTTCCCATATTTCTCTTTTTTTATATATCTCCCCTTCTCCTCAGCCTCTACGTATTTTTCTCATTAGTCTGAAGTATCACTGGCAGGATCCTCATTTTCCCATATTTCTCTTTTTTTTATATATATATTCGGGTCGAGTGAAAAACATTTCCAAATAATGAAAATGTTGAAGAAGATGTTCGCAATAGAGGTACTCCAACAATGGGAGCAGACATGGCCAATACGCTTGTATACAATTGAAGCAGATGGAGTACAATCAGGATTTGTTATTCACAAATCTCGAAACCACTTGAAGCATAACTCATCAATTGAGAGCTGCCCCCTCGTCTGCTGCTGATTTCCTGAAGCATTATTTATTAGAAAGATGGTGCTGAAGCATTATTAGATGCTGCTAAAGAAGGGGCTCTTACTGAAGCAGCAGCATCCATAGTATTTTCATTGGAAGATGGTATTGGAACAAAAAGTTGAAGCATTGCTACTAACCAATATGAATAGATATATTTGAGTTTGATTCGATCGCGCGATGTTGGTTATAGAAGTCTGCTCTAAAGGTGTGTTCAAACATAGTCGACCAGCCGTCGATTGACGGACAGTCGTCTATGTGTGGACACACCTTAAAGCTGCGTCCACACAAAATCGACGAACATCAGTTAAGAGTGGACGGTTTCGATCGATTATTATCGATCTATTTTCGTTATGTGGACGTGTCAGTCGCCCGTCAATTGATGCTCGTCGTTGATTAATTCTATGAAGACAGTTGGACACAGCTTAATGTAACCGTGCCTCAAGGGAAATCGTTTGCATCGGATTTTTCCTCGCTCAAAACTGTCTTATTTCGGCGGAACCATTATGAAAGAAGCATAACTCATCAATTGAGAGCTGCCCCCTCGTCTGCTGCTGATTTCCTGAAGCATTATTTATTAGAAAGATGGTGCTGAAGCATCATTAGATGCTGCTAAAGAAGGGGCTCTTACTGAAGCAGCAGCATCCATAGTATTTTCATTGGAAGATGGTATTGGTACAAAAAGTTGGAGCATTGCTACTAACCAATATGAATAGATATTTTTGAGTTTGATTCGATCGCGCGATGTTGGTTATAGAAGTCTGCTCTAAAGGTGTGTTCAAACATAGTCGACCAGCCGTCGATCGACGGACAGTCGTCTATGTGTGGACACACCTTAAAGCTGCGTCCACACAAAATCGACGAACATCAGTTAAGAATGTACGGTTTCGATCGATTATTATCGATGTATTTTCGTTGTTATGTGGACGTGTCAGTCGCCCGTCGATTGATGCTCGTCGTTGATCAATTCTATGAAGACAGTTGGACACAGCTTAATGTAACCGTGCCTCAAGGGAAATCGTTTGCATCAGATTTTTCCTCGCTCTTCTTATTTCGACGGAACCATTATGAAAGCTTCAAAAACTTACTAGACCGTGCAAGAAATATATTTTGAGAGAAACCTTTTTTTTATCTGTTTCGTCAAAGTTCACAAGTCTGCTCCTTTTTTCGCCCCAGAAGATTCCTCCAGAGTGCCGTGATAAAAGTTGCACAATTTTCTTCGAACGTCAAAAGCCTGTCGAGTGAAAGTTTGATACTGAGAGAGCTGTCACCGCTTGAGTTTGATTGATGAATGGTTTGGATCGGAATGGGTGTCTTGGTTCTTGGTGTCCCACTTGGAGCTTTTGAATAATACATATGAGTCGGGATTATTTAAAGGGATAGTTTCCCATTATCCCATTCCCATTGTTGAGTGCTTTGGGATTGGTCGAATGGAAATGACCAATGTTTCTTTCCCTCCCTGAAGTATTGTGTTGAATGTTTTGTGGGAAATGGGAGAATCATCAACGACTGGACGTACCTCCCCAAGATAGATGTTATAAAATTGTGTCCTCCTGTACCATAGTTTAGCAGTACACGAGCCCAACGTTTTGATTGTGTCTGAACATAAAATCGCACTGAATTTGAATTTAGCTAATAAAAATACCTATGATTTGCTCTATCTCTAGTACATATTTCATTCTTATGATTAATTCTTCAGATATGTGACCAACTACTTATAAAGAAAAGGACTTATACTCGAATTCATTGAAAATTTGAGGGCTTCATCTCGTACCTACCCTAAATGTTTTTCATATGGACTTCAATTGAATCGTCATTTCATACCGAATCCATTTCAGAGAAATATAACATTTCCAATATCTCGTACCTATCCTACGAAAAGTGTGATGTTTAGATTTCGCTCGGCACGTGGCGTAGAGTGCATGTCGTTTTGGTCCCAGTTTCTCATTCGCCGATGAATGATCAAACACTCTCCTAATGATGTACTTAATGATAATGACCATAACGGTGCTGATGTATTCGCCCCACTTGGGAAGATAAACCATATACACATCCCAATATTTGAATGAGAAGAAGGCAAAGAATCGTTAAAACAATAAACAAATGATTTAATGACCTCGTCCTCCTTAATTTTTTTTTTAGCAAAATTATTCAAAAATTTAGAACACACAATATAAAAATGAGGACTTAGCACACACGCAACCATATGATTCACGAGGCCCACTTGAAATGGGAACATTATCCTAAATTCGAAGGTTTTTCTCTGTACGACACCCAAATTGATTTCCTTATCATAATTTTATGCTGATAACGCGTCCTGATTGTGTCCGCTCTGATTGTGTCCGCTTTTATCGAATCAAATTTAGGGGCCGAATCAATTTTGTTGATTTGCTCGTGGACCTCGATTCAAAATGGAACCCTGGAGATTTTTCAATTGGGCGTTTCATTTTTTAATCAAAGGTTGTGATGTTCTCATTAATCCAAATTTGAATTAAATTCGCTGACGGATTCGCTCGTGGACCTCGATTCAAAATGGAACCCTGGAGATTTTTCAA
Organism: Diaphorina citri; assembly: GCF_000475195.1. Lineage (NCBI taxonomy): Eukaryota > Metazoa > Arthropoda > Insecta > Hemiptera > Psyllidae > Diaphorina > Diaphorina citri. The sequence goes on along the minus strand of NW_007377616.1, from coordinate 197,817 downwards.
TTGGGCGTTTCATTTTTTAATCAAAGGTTGTGATGTTCTCATTATTCCAAATTTAAATTAAGTTCGCTGACGGATTCATTTAGAATATTTAGATCCATGTGAATATAATCTTCACTTTTAATATTTGACAAAAGTGGACCGGGCTCCATGACCTTAATATTTTCACCAGTATAAAAATTAGATCGTTTGGAATTTCAGTGAGATGTTTCATTGATAATAATTACCTGTAAACTCTCAGTAAGATTTACTGAGTATTTTATCTACATTAAATTCGCTCTTAATCAGTTGATTTAATTTAACTCGATTGAAAAAAAAGTCTCCTGATGTTGGGATCTTTAATTGAGCTAAATGGACTCAAGGCTCATTAAGAGGACGTACTAAACCGCACCATTGTCCTCTTCAAACTTAAATCCGGTTGGCTTTGAACAATATCGAGATCGCCATAAGCGTAGTGAATGGAGATGTGACCTAGTTGAGAAAATTCCGGGTCTCTACAATACTTTTACGAAGAGGAAGTTTCAATTCACACACCTAGGGCTTCCCGGCGTAAACTAATCAGTTGAATAAAACCATGTGAAAAGTGACCGATTTGTAATGAAGAACCACGAAACCAGATATCCAATTCATTATCGTCTGGTGAGATATCCTTTGAAATCCAATCCCTAATATCCTGAACAATAGTCCCGTTGAATATTACTTTCATGTTCCTATCACTGGGATTTTTTATCTAAGAATTTTTGGGAAGAACGTGATTTCTCTAAGAGATTCTATTACCTGTTAGAATTAGATCACAAGACTTGGAATTTGTCGAAAAACCCAAATCAACCAATCTCATAGAAAATTAATTTGTGCCAAGAGGGGTACCTACTGCAAGTGCTCTTGAGGAGCCTGGTCTCGGGGCAGGAATCGGATGCCCTTGAGAAGTCTGGGCTTAAATCCCCCCTTAAAAACCCTGGGCCCGAAGCATCCTGGCCCCTTCTGTGAACGCCCCTGATACCATTATGTACGTGAGAATACCACTTGAGATGAGAACACATTACCTACCTGGTCCTAACCTCCCTACGAATTCAGGCTGATCTGACTCGGCAGTCGAGGATTTGACATTGAGTCTCTCGCGATGACTATAATAATAGTCACTACATGATGATACTTTTGATAATGATTGTTATAGTTATAATGACATTTATTGTAATGATGATGGTGATGACGATTGTCACCTCCCTACGAATTCAGGCTGATCTGACTCGGCAGTCGAGGATTTGACATTGAGTCTCTCGCGATGACTATAATAATAGTCACTACACGATGATACTTTTGATAATGATTGTTATAGTTATAATGACATTTATTGTAATGATGATGGTGATGACGATTGTGGTAATGATAATGATGATGGTGATGACGATTGTGGTAATGATGATTATTATGAAAATGGTGATGGTTAAAATGAAAATGACGATTGTGGTGATAGTTGGGATAATGAAATTAAGGAGCGTGGCAGCGCTCCGCCCCGCCAAGTCGAAAGTTTGACCGCTTGATACTTAGTGATACTGTAATAGTGACGCTGACTGTAATAGTGAAAATGGTACAGATGTTCAGGACCATACTACTGCTTTTATTGATATTCATGACAAATACTGTAATGATCAGTCTACTGCTTATGATGTTAATAGCTATAATGGTTCGATTGTGGTAATGATGATTATTATGAAAATGGTGATGGTTAAAATGAAAATGACGATTGTGGTGATAGTTGGGATAATGAAATTGATACTTAGTGATACTGTAATAGTGACGCTGTGTGACAGGTGACGCTGACTGTAATAGTGAAAAAGGTACAGATGATCAGGACCATACTACTGCTTTGAATGATATTAATCACAATTTTAGTAATAACGATGATATTGAACATCATAGTGATATTAACGCAGATTATAATAGTAAAAAAGGTACAGATTGTCAGGACCATACTACTGCTTTTATTCATATTCATGACAAATACTGTAATGACGATCAGTCTACTGCTTATGATGTTAATAGCTATAATGGTGGTGCATACTACTGGCTCATGCTCAAGCTCATACTAGTACTTATGATGGTGTTAATGACTATAATCACCTGCCTCGGTGGTGTAGTGGTCAAGGCGCTCGACTGGTAAACAGGAGGGCGTGGGTTCAATCCCAGCCGAGGTATGGAATTTTCTCCTCAACATAATTTGAGAATTTGACCACAATAATAATAGTAGTAGCCTACTGCTGGAGTAAAGGGACTTTTCAGTCCTATGCGAGCAGTATAAATATAATAAACACTATTATTATAATGATTGTTCATACTACTGCTTATGTTCATAGTAATCTTTCATACTAGTGCTTATATGATGATGCTAATACCTATAGTGCTGGTGTTGATTCGGATGATATCTAAAGTAAAACCTTGCCTCATTGTCAGGGACGGACGGATGTCTCGCGGGTTCCAATGGTTCTCAGGCGACAGGGTTGCTGATGTCATTTGTGATTTTGTGTGCCGTCCTTGTACCAATTGAGTTGGAGAGACTCTTTGAGAGAGGTCGCGTACTGTTGATCTAGCGCCTTGTGGGCTTGATGATGTTTGCCCTTATACATTGTCTTCTTTTACATGGATTTTACCTAACTTGTTTTCTATCTTACTACATATTTTGACTTACCTTTGACGAACAGAGAACAATCCAAAGCAGGGCCACACGGTTCGGAGCCATTCTAGTGACTACTTCAAGGTTTTCAAGTAGCTTGCTTGTTCAAATAGAAAATGATCCATCGCGCTGCAGTGCTAGAATTGTCTGCCCCGAATGAAATGGCTGTATTAGCTCACAAGTGTTCCCTTGTGCCATTTTTTGGGTATGGGATTTATGGGAGAACTTCGAACAACATCTTTCTAACTCCCCATGAGCTCACGTGACGTGATAGTAGTTTGTTAGTAGTTACCTTAACATCATCTACATTTCAACAGCAAACGTATGTTGACGGCTCAAAGGGGAACCGTCAGATCTCCAAGGTAAAAGGGACAAGGACAGGGAGTAAGAAGTGATTGGTTATTGGTACCACCACTCTCAATAATAAGGGGTTGGGGGTGGCAATGGAAATCTTCTTTCTCCCTGCACTGGGCTTTCTAGGACCACTACTAGAGCAAACATTGTGTGAATCACTACTTGTCGGGAATTTGTATAAACAACAACTACTAGAGCAGACTTTGTGTAAACCACTACTTGTCGGGACTTTGTATAAAGAATAACTACTAGAAAAGTTTGTTTTTAATAATTTTCTTCCATGACACCTCTCGAAATGGTGCTAAATCAAACTAAGAACGAACATTAACCTTGGTTCTTCATTAATTAGCCACGCGCGAAGAGGGCGTGAGAATGAGTTTGCGTGGAGATTGCACAAAGTACAAAGGTGTGTCTACACATCGTCGACCGGCCGTCGGTCCACATCGGTGTGTGGATACGGCTTAAGAAAAAGAACTTAATTTCAATTTAAAAGTAACAAAATAATTGCAAAAAGTACTCAGTGACAAGTCACATTACACCAGGTCCAGACTGAAAAGTCTTTTTATCCCGTCAGGTTGATCTCTGTAATGGAACAATTCCGAAGACTTCTGCCCCGCTTGGAATTCGAACGCAGAACTAGCCTACTGCTGGAGTAAAGGGACTTTTCAGTCCTATGCGAGCAGTATAAATAAGCACTATTATTATTATTATTATTATTAGTATTATTATTATAATGGTTGTTCATACTACTGCTTATGTTCATAGTAATCTTTCATACTAGTGCTTATATGATGATGCTAATACCTATAGTGCTGGTGTTGATTCGGATGATATCTAAAGTAAAACCTTGCCTCATTGTCAGGGACGGACGGATGTCTCGCGGGTTCCAATGGTTCTCAGGCGACAGGGTTGCTGATGTCACTTGTGTGCCGTCCTTGTACCAATTGGGTTGGAGAGACTCTTTGAGAGAGGTCGCGTAGTGTTGATCTAGCGCCTTGTGGGCTTGATGATGTTTGCCGTTATACATTTGTCTTCTTTTACATGGATTTTACCTAACTTGTTTTCTATCTTACGTTTGCTGTTGAAATGTAGATGATGTTCAGGTAACTACTAACAAACTACTATCACGTCACGTGAGCTCATGGGGAGTTAGAAAGATGTTGTTCGAAGTTCTCCCATAAATCCCATAACATAGTAGGTGATTCTGTTCATGATAGCTTCACTGCCCTCATGTCACGTGGTGTGTTAGTAGTGTGTTTCTACCTTTAGAGTCTTTGGTATTTGAGCCTTTTGAAGAGGTCTATTTCTCTAGTCTATATTTGTAAAATGATGATGGTGATGACGATTGTGGTAATGATGATTATTATGAAAATGGTGATGGTTAAAATGAAAATGACGATTGTGGTGATAGTTTGGATAATGAAATTGATACTTAGTGATACTGTAATAGTGACGCTGTGTGACAGGTGACGCTGACTGTAATAGTGAAAATGGTACAGGTGATCAGGACCATACTACTGCTTTTATTCATATTCATGACAAATACTGTAATGACGATCAGTCTACTGCTTATGATGTTAATAGCTATAATGGTGGATGTTCAGGTAACTACTAACAAACTACTATCACGTCACGTGAGCTCATGGGGAGTTAGAAAGATGTTGTTCGAAGTTCTCCCATAAATCCCATAACATAGTAGGCGATTCTGTTCACGATAGCTTCACTGCCCTCATGTCACGTGGCGTGTTAGTAGTGTGTTTCTACCTTTAGAGTCTTTGGTATTTGAGCCTTTTCTATTTCTCTAGTCTATATTTGTAGGTCTATTAATTGGGGCTTGAATATTGATGGAATTGGTGATACGGTAGGTCACACAATTGAGCTCTTGCAGTAGCTTTCGGATACGCCCGATATTTAAATTGTCCAATCCGAAATCGATTTGGAGATTGTGGCAGAATAAAGAGATATTACGATTACGAATAAAGAGGTCTTTGGAAATCCCCGCAGAAGCGAGCGAAATAATGAAACGAAAAAGGTGAAATAATTTCCAAATGTAACAAATTTGCATCTCGGCGAGCTCCTTGGATTTGCATACAAATGAGTTTCAATCTGTGTTAAGGTACAAAATGTGTGTTAAGGTACTTGGATACAGTGTACACTCTCCTGTACTTAGTGAGGTTCAAATGATTTCTCCTTAACCCTTAACCCCTTCGGGCAAAGATTGTGTTGATTGAAAAATTGGCAAAAAGGGCAATATTTGAGTAGGAATCCGCAGGTCAGTTAGTGCCCTTTTTTCAGAATGAGGCTTAGTAGATGTAGTAGGTATAAAATGAGGCTTTATTCGTAAAATAATAATACAAATAAATAAAATTGTTTGTATAAAATGAGGCTTAGCAGACCTAGTACAAAATGTGTTGTTCGAAGTTCTCCCATAAATCCCATAACATAGTAGGCGATTCTGTTCACGATAGCTTCACTGCCCTCATGTCACGTGGCGTGTCAGTGTGTTTCTACCTTTAGAGTCTTTGGTATTTGAGCCTTTTGAAGAGGTCTATTTCTCTAGTCTATATTTGTAGGTCTATTAATTGGGGCTTGAATATTGATGGAATTGGTGATACGGTAGGTCACACAATTGAGCTTTTGCAGTAGCTTTCAGATACGCTCGATATTTAAATTGTCCAATCCGAAATCGATTTGGAGATTGTGGCAGAATAAAGAGATATTACGATTTCGAATAAAGAGGTCTTTCGAAATCCCCGCAGAAGCGAGCGAAATAATGAAACGAAAAAGGTGAAATAATTTCCAAATGTAACAAATTTGCATCTCGGCGAGCTCCTTGGATTTGCATACAAATGAGTTTCAATCTGTGTTAAGGTACAAAATGTGTGTTAAGGTACTTGGATACAGTGTACACTCTCCTGTACTTAGTGAGGTTCAAATGATTTCTCCTTAACCCTTAACCCCTTCGGGCAAAGATTGTGTTGATTGAAAAAATTGGCAAAAAAGGGCAATATTTGAGTAGGAATCCGCAGGTCAGTTAGAGGGTTAGAGCCCTTTTTTCAGAATGAGGCTTAGTAGATGTAGTAGGTATAAAATGAGGCTTTATTTGTAAAATAATAATACTAATAATAAAAAAAATTGATTGTATAAAATGAGGCTTAGCAGACCTAGTACAAAATGAGGCTTAGCAGACCTAGTACAAATTGAAGCTTAGCAGACCTAGTACAAAATGAGGCTTAGCATTAGCAGGTCTAGTACAAAATGAGGCTTAGCAGGCCTAGTACAAAATGAGGCTTAGCAGGCCTAGTACAAAATGAGGCTTAGAAGACCTAGTACAAAATGAGGCTTAGCAGACCTAGTACAAAATAAGGCTTAGCAGGCCTAGTACAAAATGAGGCTTAGCAAGCCTAGTACTTAAGGCATTAACTAAGAGTGATTGGGATCTCTTCGTGTGTCGCTTCGTGTGAAGACCTTAGTTATTAAGGTGTGTATAAACATAGTTGACCGGCCGTTGATGAATCTCTGTTATCGAGGCAGTGTGGACGGTTCAGTCGACATCGATCGATGGCCGGTCGACTATGTGTGGACACACCTTTAAAAGAGCGACGTCATACAAAATGAGGCTTAGCAAGCCTAGTACTTAAGGCATTAACTAAGAGTGATTGGGATCTCTTCGTGTGTCGCTTCGTGTGAAGACCTCAGTTATTAAGGTGTGTACAAACATAGTTGACCGGCCGTTGATGAATCTCTGTTTTCGAGGCAGTGTGGACGGTGGTTCAGTCGATATCGATCGATGGCCGGTCGACTATGTGTGGACACACCTTTAAAAGAGCGACGTCAAAAACCCCTGAAAGTCAAAGTGTGGACGGTTCAGTCGACATCGATCGATGGCCGGTCGACTATGTGTGGACACACCTTTAAAAGAGCGACGTCAAAAACCCCTAAAGTCAAAGTTTCTCGGACACGATGAGTTAGAATTCTCGGACCTCGACCAAGACAGGGTTAACCGAACCTATCCTAGATTCGAATGAAACAATTGCGCTCAACGTCGCTCTGAGTAATCTTTAAGAGTCCGTGGTCTCATTTCTTTAAAGATCAGAGGTAACGAAATATAAAATGGAAGGAAAAAAAATAGTCAATGTTGACTTATACTTGACGCTAGAGTAACAATCACCACGGTAGTGTACGCTACAGGGTCTGTGAGGTTCTTGCTGGATACCCTCGCGATTGCCACGACGATGTTCATGATAAGATGCGGGATTGTTCATGCTAAGAAGTGATATTGTTCAAGAAAGTGATGTATTGTTCATGTTTCATGTTAAGAATAGAATGGAATATACATACCTTGTTTATCCTGCTTGAATGAGACTAAAATGTCCCTTTACCCCAGCAGTCTAAACAACGTCTCGGTTATTTTAGTGGTATTTGGTATTTTCCTTGCTAAGAAGCGATATCTTAATGTCTCTTTTAAAGGTGCTGCCATGATCTCATTAGAGGTGCCGAAGTGTGCCTCTAGAAAATAGAAAGATTGGCGGTCACAGATTTTGTTTGTAAAGTTGATGAAGGTGAAAATAGGTTTGGTTGTTGGAAAGACGGGGTAATAAAAATTGATTTGAAATGAAAATTTTAAGGGGGTTTTCCACAATAATTGTTCTGTTTCCTATCGATATAAGAAGAAGCTTGAAAGCACCGATTTTCAATTGCCTAGATCCCTTTTATTGATTTGGTGAATAGCAAAGTTTTATTTTGAGAGTTTGGAGAGATGAAAGTGGGTGTGAAATTATTTACATAATTGGTATTTGTGAGAAAGCCTGTTGAGAAGATGTCTTTTGTCTGATTTACTCGTAACTTGGGTACCTTGATCAGTTCCATCAATAAATCTAAAGTTGTATTTAGATTTCATGTAAGAAATTGCAATACCCAACTATTCCTCGTGTATGATTTTGCTGCATGGTATTTATTTGCCATTCCTCCTATGTTGTGTCCATATATCACACAAATACCATTAGAACAGCACCAATATACACATTAGACTTGCATAAATCTCCACTCACCAAATGTCAGACGAATTAAACTGTACCCAGACTACAATTAGCCGTTACTTTACCACAGCAACACTACAGATCTGATTGATTTACTCCAACAGTTCCAATCTGTTACACTTACACAAACACACTAAACGTATTTTATCTCACCTTGTATATACCTTCAATGTATTTAATAATAAAAAAAATCTAGGTATTTAGTTCACGCAAATGTAGTAGGTGGAACAACAGCGCTTGGAAGTGTGTTTTATATGAAATCTCTCTGATATAGAAGTTGACTTATTGTGAACGTATTCGTTATGTGATTGCTTTGCCTGTGTTTGTTCTAAATTCTGAATCTACTTTAGCAGCACCAATTGTAATCGTTCCTACTCTATCCGATTTGCTAAGGTCTCCCCTCTAATTGGTCAATGCCTTCTGGTGGTACCTCAGTTGCTTGACTAATTTTGCTGCAATTGTGCTCTTTTATGCAGACCGTTTGTTGCAAGCATTTTTGTTTTTGATGCAATCGTTTTGACCGGACGCTTTATAAGTAGATTTAGGTTTTGTGAGTAGGAGTTTGATTGTCTCTTTGTTATCTGGATCAATTGTTTAGCATTTGTTGTCGATTGAGGGATAAGCTGTTGGACAGAGGTGAATGTTGTCTCAATGTGTGTCACAGGTCTCAACCTATAGTACATCGATGGTGGTCTAAGAGTGCTGTCTCGAAAGTGTTTCAAAATAGACATAGTTAACAATAAATACTCTGAGAATTCAAATAATCCCTTCTCATGTCGATTGACAGGAAAGATTTGAAGACGCACCGGAGCGAGACACCCGAACAAAAAGATCATCTCAGAAATGGGTCCAAAGTTTGTGTCAGTATTGGAGTTGGAGTTTCTAAACTGAACGAGGTTATTTGAAAGTTTCTCTAAATGAAAGCACCGGACTTCTTTCTCCAACGCGTCAATGTTTTCATTTCACATATTGTGTGTATTGTTTTGAATGCATGGCTAATGGTTGTGGCCTGGTAAAGAGAAATTATATGATGAATTGGATGTTGTGCTGTGCTCCGGAGAGAGATGTGTTCTGTGTTGATGAAGATTGTTTCAATTTCTTTCACCAGACCGTCGCTTGTCGTCGCAAGATTGTCGAGAAAGTAAGGTTTTGGTTTAGATTAGTTTTTTACTTGGGTTTTGTTTTCGATTCTTCGCGTAACATGATGTTCAGTTGTTTTCACCTTTTCACTATGTGTCGTGATGATGCGATGCTCAAGTAAAGCAATCTAGGAAGATCTTATGAACTAGTTAAATCTTTAAGTAGATCAACAACAAAGTGAACGGTTTGCCACGATTCATTTTGGATATTTTGGCCGTGTGTCACGGACCGTGTGTAGTTGTGTACCATACTCTTGACTTTTTTATATTTTTCGAAAAATTTCCAAATCCTTTTTCTTCTAATCTCTTGATCGACATAAATTGAAATAGGTCATAATATTTGCCCTTCTTTGTATAAATCCTTTTTAACAAAAAATCTATATCATCCCTGCCACAATGAAATATTTTCTTCTCTCGAGAGAAAATTCTGGGACAGAAGAAGACTGGGTCACAAATTTTCTATCCCGAAACGCTTTTAGGCTGCGGAACGAAAACAGTGTTCCTCTATCTTTCTGTACATCGGCTGCAGAAAAGGCCTATTCTGCGCAAGGCCTAGTTTTTGACAGCCTCAAGTACACAAGGCGTAGGCAAATTTTCGCAGTGAGAGTGAAAAGACCAGGAGTTCCCCCTTGAATACACGTTGAGCAATTTTGTACTCGATGGAATTTTCATGTGCTGACAACATTTTGACCTATTTAGAAGAGGGAATTTTGATAGAATGTACACATATCGAGGGTTCTGCTTCTGCAAAGCTGCTCTGAACGAGTGGGTCTCGTTCTTCAAATCTTCAGGTTCAAAAATCGGGCCGATTCTCTTGTTTGCTTTCCCAAATGTCTGGGTTCTGACTTCTGAATTGTACGGAGCAAGTTCTACTGTTTGTCGCTTATATTATCTACTTTTAGTTTGAAGTTAATATCTCCACAGTAGTTGTGGTCAAGTCGCTGCGTTCGCGTTTACGTACCCAGTGATTGAATTGTATTGCATTCATTATTCTAATAAAGAATTCAGTAGGTTTCCTACCGATATTAAACCGTATCGACGTGTTCGCCAGGTTCTCGAGTTCTCGACGATAATATGAAACTATCGACACTCGCCACGATCAGTTGATCAATTTGGCCAACTCCACAGGTGGTGCTTGCATTATCAAGTGTAATTTCTCCAACAGTGGTTGCACACTCGTTGCAGAAACCGTACACTTATCGTAGATATACAGAAATGCAATAACTGTTCCATTCGGTTCAGCTACTGAACCTCGACGTACTGTAAACTTTACGCCACCCGACATTAAAGTAGTCATAATATTTTCAGATATGAAGTTTACGAGCTCAGACAGTGAGGTCCCCTAGGTTATGTTCTAGGCACGTACGCCAAGAGAGGTATTGAGGGGTCAGTCCAAAGGTTGACCTTCCCAAAGTTGATTGAAGGATAACGTTCTTCTGTAAACGTTTCCTTATTTTCAAGAGTAGATTCTCGATTGACATTGCATTGCCGAGTCCTTACTTAGGTTAAACTTTCACTAGATTTTGCTACTTCCTTTTGATTTGGATCGCCCTTGCTTTCTGTTCTATGATCGATGGTTATAGTCTTCCGAATGTCGATCGCAATTCGGATATGAGGGACCTTTCTTGTCTTGAAAATTCTGTTGCCATAGTGCCCATATTCCCGTGGTAAACTTATTCTTTCAGTCTCTCATGAAATCCATTTTGAAACTTGTTACCCCCTTTACGTTGACCCTCATGTATCAATTTCACCAATTCTCTAAGACCCACCCAAAGCTCTTTCTAATTCTACAAGTCCCTGCTTCCCCCTTTTCAGTTATGGCCTGATGGGATCTGCTCACACAGGATGTAAGCTCGTTTCACTTCACCATTAACTTGCAGACTGGAAGACCCAATAGAACAGGTGCCGACGTCTTACAACTGACGGATGCAGCCAAAGTTGTGCTCTGATTTCCAATGGGGGTCATCTATCAAGGTTTTGTATCCGAAACCATCAGGCTTCAAATTTAACGAACTGAATCCAACCGATTCTTGGTTGAATCGACCAGTTTTCACCCTGTCAGTTTGTTTTGCGTTTGGTGAATGATGCTTTTTTGAAGATGTTCTTTTAAGAACTTTCACAAGTTCGTCATCAGATTGCTTGGATTTTTCATCTTTTCAGTATAATCTTCGTACAGTGGTTCATGGTCGACAACTTCTTCCAATATTGTTTTCTAAATTAGAAGTAGATCATGATTTGGTCCAAGTGTGTTCATACATTGTTGATTCCCTTTTGGTCCCACAACCCACATCGCCCACACTGCGTTTTAATTCCACCGTTTTCATCTCAGATTTGTTTCACATGACTCACGGAATGACCAAATCATTAGTCCCATGTACACTGAGAATGTTGAGATGATTCCATACACTGAGAAATGTTCAATGTTGATTTTTGTCCGAAACTAGAATATCAAATTTTGATATTGGGAACGAATTTTTTGTTCAATTCCGACCGAACATATGAGGTCCGCTCTAATTGTGTTGGCCGCCACGAGAGAGAATGAATTCAATGTCAACAATAATGTACCTCGCCGTATAGAGGGAGGTAATCTAGAGTTCACAGCGAGAATTGAACAGGGCAACCCTGCCATGAATGCGTACGTTCAGGACTTAGTTTAGAGCAAACCTCTCCTCTCTGAACCTCGTGACTGTGTACTTCGTAAAAACTTCGCCAGTTTTTTTCCTCTATCCTAAATGCACGAGTTTTTTGTGTCCTAAAAAATCCGGCTTTTTGCTCTAAATTGAGGTGAAATAGGCTCTCTTCTCCAATTGTTCAACGCTAAATTTTCCTAATCAAAATTTAAACCCTTCTCTTTTGGACGAAACCTTTTTCGGCTCCAGCTCCTCGACTAAATTTGTGCTCACGTTCTCTGGATTTTGTGGATTTTTTGGAGTTTTTCGTACAAATTTGAGTGTGAATTTGTGATATTTTTTTCTCTTTTTCATTATTGATATTTATCAAGGAAATAATTTAGATACCTATTTTTTATTTATTTATTTATCCCAACTTGTGTGCATTTATAAGATTTTGATAGATTTTATTTTCAAAGTCTTTTTTACAATCAAAATTATAGTTGTTTTTCTTTTACATTCTAATGTTATCTGATAAGGATTTGTTTCAATTGTGTGTAAATACTTTTTGTATAAAAATATGTGTTATAATTGTAACATAAACCGGACTTTACACTAAAATTTAAAATCAAACCCTCCTAAACCAATGATATCTAAAAAATTAAAATAATTTTGCTAAAATTTATTGATTAATTGGAAAAATATACATTATTTTTCCACCAAAAATATATAAGAAATACAAGATTTTAATATTTAAATAAATCTAAAATTAAATAAATAAAATAATAATTAAGCTAATCTAATTTTTTGAGTGAGTGGTGTGTGTGGTGGTTTATTTCTCCCCCTCGTTTTATAAACGGTGGTCATTGTGGATTACTCAAATCGATTTCCGAAATTACAGCTGCAACTGGATCCATGTTTTAGAATGGCTTTGGCCAGGTAAGCAAAAAAAAAAAAAAACGTGGCAAATGTTCTCCTCGATGATCTCCCATTGAGGGGTCAAAGTCTGGGACATGTGCACTGAAGAGGTTATTGAAATTTTCAGCTTTTAACTTCCTTTTACCCTCTTCTGTGTTTTCAATTGATATTTAAATTTTAATTCTTCATTTTACTTTTTATAAGCTTTACTCTTTTAGTGATGATTAGTCCTACGTGTCCATTGAAGGCATTAACCAGATGCGCTTAAGAAAATTTGGAAACTTCGAGCTACTTCTCAACCAAACCAATCTGATCCCAGTTACCCCTTACCTTAAATTAGAAAGTGTTGGAGACACAATGGAGAAAGGTATTCACTGGTTTTGGAGTTACCTTGGTGTCCTCTGGATTTCTAAAGGCAGGTAGATAGAAAGTGGAAATGGCCAAAGGGCTTCTTGGAACATTTCCTTTTGAAAGAAAAAAATCACCTAAATGGGAATGTGTATTAGGTCTTAGGTCTGACCACAGGAAATCAAATACAGACCAAGGATTTGTTGGCAAACCTGAAAAGACTAGAAAATCAATAATCGTCGCCCCTGACTGAGCAAGAGAAGGCAAAGAATAAGACCATAAACCGAACATAAGTCACTAACAATACTATTGTCAACATTTTCCAGTTGATATCCAATTCAATGCTGACAACATCAATGCTACTAATGCCAAAGTATCAGGATGAGTTGTTGATGGTTGCGGATTATCATGCCTGTTGCTCAGTGCGAACTTATCAGACAGCCACGTGCTTTATCTGAACTGTTTGAAACGTGTCTCATCAAACTTCTAATCTCACATGGAGAACATGAGATTCAAAGAATCGTGAATTATCAATCGACAAACACTATGAGAATGGAGTATTTGGAGTATAGACCTCCAAAGGATCAAAATTTTCGAATGTCCGTTTTTAGTGCCAAAACACGTTTTGAGGTCCCTAAAGCCCAAGTCCAAAGTCTGTCTGTAAACAAAATATGTCGAGAACTTTGGAAACTTGAAATTTGGTATGCAGCTCTCAAATATGACAAGGCAGCGGTTAGCGGTATTTTGACCACTTTCTGGAGATTTTCGGCTCTTCTGACTAAACGGTTAACAGGATAGGGAAAATCGTGTGATGTTCACAGCAGACTTTTTTGCTTCAACATTTAAGCGAGCACTTTGAGTGTATTATGAACCTGGAGAGGTCCAATTAGGTTGCACACAAACACACACACTTCCCCCCACAAGTTTCACTTGTTGCAGCTTGAATCATCGCCGTTTAGCGTTTTAGCACACGAATTTGTACGTAAAGTCCGGGATGTAAAGTGAAATGTTAAGATTGTTGATAGAATAGAATATACCTTGTTTATCCTGCTGGGATGAGACTGAAAAGTCCTTTTAGCCCCGCAGTCTAACCACAAGGTCTTTTGTATTTTGCTTTACCCTAGCAGTAAGCTATTACTTACTATGTTCAAATTCTCAAACAATGCTGAGGATAATTAGCGTTTTAGTAGGGATGGGCGATATATATCGATATTTCCGAATATCGATATTTTACTTTCGATATATCGATATCGGAAATATCGACATTTTTATAAATATCGCCCATCCCTACGTTTTAGCACACGAATTTGGACGTAAAGTCCGGGATGCACAGTGCATGAAATGTTAAGATTATTGATAGAATAGAATATACCTTGTTTATCCTGCTGGGATGAGACTGAAAAGTCCTTTTAGCCCCGCAGTCTTACAACTTACATTTTGCTTTACCCTAGCAGTAAGCTATTACTTACTGTGTTCTAATTCTCAAACAATGCCGAGGATAAAATTCCATGCCTCAGCTGGGATTGAACCCACGCCTTCCTGATTTGCAGGCGAGCGTCTTGACCACTGCATCATCGAGTCAAGTGGTGCACCACGGACCGGTGCACGGTGCAGTGGTGCACTTTACGAGTTGCACATTTCCACAGTGCAAGCCACGGTGTAAAATATATTTATTGTTCTTCAAACTCATTAAAAAACATGAAACAGATGAAGACATTTATGTAAACATTGCCTCATACTCCATGGTGATGCGCAGAGACGTGTTGCGAACGCCAAGTAAAGGTAGAAACACACTATCATCCACGTCACGTCAGGTCACAAGAGTCAGAAAGATGTAGTTCAAAGTTTTCCTATAATATTGTAGGTAATTTATTGCCAAATACACTGGCAATAATCTTGTGGAAGTTGGCTTTCGCAAGAGACTTACTCGTATTATGTGTTTAAAATACAGAAAATCACAGAAAAGTCTCTTGCGCAATATTTATTGCCGGTGGACACTTAGGTTTACGGTTAAAGGTGTGTCCACACATAGTGGACGGCTGACCGACCATCAAATACACTGGCAATAATCTTGTGGAAGTTGGCTTTCGCAAGAGACTTACTCGTATTATGTGTTTAAAATACAGAAAATCACAAAAAAGTCTCTTGCGCAATATTTATTGCCGGTGGACACTTAGCTTTACGGTTAAAGGTGTGTCCACACATAGTGGACGGCTGACCGACCATATTTGGATAAAAAAAAAGAAAAAAAAAAAAAAAAAAAAAAAAAAAAAAAAAAGTGTCCATACAAGAGCTGCTGAGATTGCAGACAATAATGCTTATTGAGCGTACTGTCTGGTTGAAGAAGACAACCAAAAATCCTAAATGAGCCATATTGACTTTCAGAACCTATTTGGTGCACTAATAAGACGTGATGATATCTCTAAACAAAGTAGATGATACATCACCCGACGATGATACCAAGGTGAACCAACATTCAATTCTCAAATACCAAAACCTTCAATGCTCCAATGCTCGTACCATCTTCAGGTATTCCTACAACAGGTGTATAAACAACTTCCTCATACTAAACCTTGAGCATATTTTTGGAAAGGTAAGAACCATCATCACCAGAAGACAAAAGGGATCTGGAAGGCCAAGCCAAGGGTCTAGCCGGAGGAGTTTTGTCCAAGGTTGTGTTGTAGGGGTGTTTTGTGTGTCTGCTCTGGGGAGGTTGATGCACTTTTGCTTCTTTGTCCCTTTGTAGGGGTTTTGCTCGTCCCTTTTGTCAGTTTGTTGTATAAATTACCTCGAGGGCTGAAATTTTTGAAGGGGTGGACAGTGAGTGGCTTTTTTATCGAGTTTTTGAAGTAGTGGGGCTAATTTTTTACCTATACGTGTAATGTTGCATCTGTTGTGATTTTCATGGATAATCCCTTGATAAGAGCGATGATGACAGATTTTTCAATATTGTTGGTAAACAATAATAAATTAATAGTTTAAATTCAAACCAGGCCTCTTGGTTTGGATTCATTTAGCATTGTTGCATAATATTTGTTCTCTTGCAAATTTTGAATGTATTGTATGGTTTGTTTGCCATGTTGAGTGATGTTATAGGAGCATTCCTATGGTTCCTCAGGCGTTTTATTCCCAGTTGTTCGTACATCTTCTAGGATTGGATAATATATATTATTCTAGGACTAGGATTAGACATTTTCTATTCGCGGCCAAAAGTTCCTGCCCTTTTGGGGCCCTTAATTAAAATTCACCTTGAGGCACTTTCGATTACCTGACTAGATCCTATAGGGTTGCCAGTTGCCTGTACATCATCGCGTTGCCATGTGGCATGATAGTGTATTTATTTCTTTCACCTTTATCATATGTTATGGACAAGGTCAGCGTCGAGATATAAATAGGAACATGAAACTCCACAGTACACGTTACGTGAAATATTGAAATGAAATTTGAACAATATTTTTTTTCCAATTTGACTCGTGATTACATTGTAGAAAAGTGAAATGCATGAGCAAGTCAGCTTGAATGTTATCTTGAAAGTGAGAATGTAGGAAGTGTTTTCCCCAGTTCATTACATTGGTTTCCCATGTCCAGAGTTCGGACTTTGCCTTGAGTTTTCTTTGACCTTTGGACTTGATTCTTTTTCTTTCTTTTTTACATGGTTGTAATGAACAAGGAAGAAAAACCTCCTATTAAGTAATTCTTAGACAAGTAGGTGTGTAATGTGTATTGTAGCCTTTAAAGATCACATAACTTATCAGAATTATCAGTACAGCAGTCACCAATGATTTTTGTTCTCTACACTACAAATGTTCTATGTTCTTGGTCCTTATTGCCTTATCTGACCCCAAAAGAGGGCATTGCCACACTGCCTAATACAAACTAAAGCACGCTTTGTTGATGTTAGGCGAGAAAAATATTTAGGACAACATTTTGAGGACAAACAAACGAATTGGTGTTCAAGTAACATTTTAGTAATAGTGTATTGTCTACAAATAATCAGCAAGTTGAGTGAATCATTTTAATTGTTGATGGACAAATGAGTCATTGAATAAATTGGACTGATTATTGAAGCCATGAAGCCTAAACGTGAGAAAGTTCGAGAGAAAGTACGGTCAATAAAAGAAGTACGAGGAAAATGAAAAAGAATGAGGAAAATACGATTATTAATATTTAAGAAAACTTAACTGAAGTTGACATTTTCACTTTTAAATTCTCCGTAATAAATACACAAAATTATCTGTATACAAACATTATCTGTTAAGGTCATCGAAAAAGCTCAGATATTGTTTCCGGGCATCCAAGGGGGTTGTAAACTCCTAACAACGTAAGATATGTGGCATGCCTATCTTACGGACACGGAAAACAAGCAAACCCTGGAATTTTACTCAAGTATTTAGATTTTAGATTCAGATACTAGGATTTTGTAAAAATGTCCTTATGCGGGGCAACTCCTGATTCTAGTTATCAATCAATATCATTTAGTTCAATATGAAGAGAGTACAGAGTTCCGGATTTTTATGTCCTCTTCCTCTTTAGTCTAACCTCAGTGTAAGTGCATCCCTTTCTCCTATGCGGGTTTCTCCTTTCATTCTGGCAGAGGCGGTAGTGAAAGTACTTTCAGTGATAAGACGGATCTTATCAGTGAAATGTCTCGGTGTGATGAATGTGTTGTGGCTTCCTTGTTGTAATACCAATGTTATGAAATGCGAAACGGGAGTTTAGATGGTCGAGAGATGGGTCGAAAATTGGACGAGGAAAAATGATGGATAGTCAAGTGGGAGGCAAAGATCGTCACATGTGGTCTATTGTACAGTACACTCAATATTAGGAATATTTTCAGGAATAGTACGATATAACACAGACACACTTGATTCATTAATGGCTGGAGCCACAATTTGAGATATGTGAAAACTTATGGCTTTATTTTTAATCCAAAAGGTTTTCTTCCTAAGAAGACACCTTCATTGCAGGTATCTCAAATCGAAATTCTTCAAGCAACAACCAATATGTAGGGATACCACTTCTTATTTGAAATGGGACCAAAGTAATACCGAGTTAGCTTTTCAATTTCCACTTTCCAATGCCTCAAGTCTTTTTCTGTTTCACCATATGGCGTGTAAAAGCAGTCCCCCCCTCAAACATATCCACCCTTCTAATGACTTCTTATTTTAATTTCTTCATTTTCCTTTTTAAACGACTACCGATATTTTCGTCTTTTATCTTGAACAGTTCTTAACCCCATAAAATAAACGATCGAAGCACTTCCGGATTTCTTCCTTTTTTTTTTTTTCAGGAATAGTAGGATATAACACATACACACTTGATTCATTAATGGCTGGAGCCACAATTTGAGATATGTGAAAACTTGTGGTTTTGTTTTTAATCCAAAAGGTTTTCTTCCTAAGAAGACACCTTCTTTGCAGGTATCTCAAATCGAAACTCTTCAAGCAACAACCAATATGTAGGGATACCTTATTTGAATTGGGACCAAAGTAATACCGAGTTAACTTTTCAATTTCCACTTTCCAATGCCTCAAGTCTTTTTCTGTTTCACCATATGGCGTGTAGAAGCAGTCCCCCCTCAAACATATCCACCCTTCTAACGACTTCTTATTTTAATTTCTTCATTTTCCTTTTTAAACGACTACCGATGTTTTCGTATTTTATCTTGAACAGTTCTTAACCCCAAAAATAAACGATCGAAGCACTTCCGGATTTCGTCCTCTCTTAGCTGAAAAAGAAATTTCTCAAGATATCCGAATTTACATTTTCCCCCCTTTTTTGTAACGTAAGGATCTGCTTTCGAAACAAACAGGGACATATGAGAGAAAATGAATGGGGTGGGTATAGGAAAGGGTGGGGTTGTATATTTTTTAGTGTTTTTATTTGGGAACTAATGATTTATTTTCGGGCGTTTTATTTTCAATCTTCATTCATTAGGGTTGAAGTTCCTCTACAAGTCTATACTGTAGCTACATCTTCCAAATAAGAATAAGAACTTTGAGTCGATCAGTCGACTTCTACAGTTGAAAATCTTGAGAGGAAGAAGGAAAGCCTTTTGATGTACGTTTTATTTCCAATCGGAGAAATTTGCATATATATCCAGAATTTCCAATGGAAGGAACTTTCATGTGTGCCATTTTTGAGTTCATGGTGGTAATCCATGTGATCAATGTTTTCTTCAGGACGCTAGACGCGTGGAAAATTTGTGCTCCCAAGTTTCGTGTAAAACTTCTTCCGTCTACATTTGCAGATCTGTGTATGTAGTTGTAGATGCACCAAACCCCCAGATATTGTAGAAAAGTACCCGGATTATGGATTCTCGGATTAGTATCCCAATGGGTAGGTATCCAACCAGATTACGAACACATTTATCATCTCGTTCGGACACAGGTGTGTCTGTCGCTTTTGTTCAGAGATGGTTGCTGCCCTTGGCGGTATTTTGACCGCTTTTGGACAGATTTCGACCGTTTTTTGGCGGTTTTCAGCTATAGCGACATAAAGGTTAGAGATATTGTAAAAGAACACTCAAATAAGCATAATTCAATAGGATAAGGAAAGTCGTGTGATGTTCACACCAGATTTTTGAGTTCATGGTGGTAATCCATTCCACTTGAGATTATGTATGTATATGCAATCAATTGTACATTGTACACGCTATGTGACAATGGGTATGTATTAGAGGACCTATATCTACCTGTAGGAAAAGAGATAGAAAATGAGAAAAATTAACATTATTTATTTATTTTTTTGTTTGTTGAGAAAAACAATTTTTTTATTGTATAAAATTAAGAAACAAACAAAAAAACAAAATTTTAAGTAATTTGCTAAGAGAAAAAAAAGGTTCGTTCAGTGGCCATCTAATACGGAGTATGTCAGACCAACTCACCAGACTAGGGTTTGAACCCAGGACCTCTAGCTTACGAGAATCCACAAATTATTACTTACTTAATTACTACCTATCACGCAATGTGAATTTAACTCTGAATTCTATGAACTCAATGAGAGGGCTGTGCTTGCATTTGGTCTACCAATTTTTCAATTTGGGGGGAAATACTCTTGGTAATTGCCAAACGTAGGTGGAACTCGGGATTCATTAACTTGGAACGCTGTTTTGTCTTGATGTATGAAAAGAGGAAAGATTTTTTTTTCTTTCTTAGGGGTATGTTATATAAAATAGAGACACGATGACTTTTTCCTTACTCACCTCTCGCGGACCACCTGAAACCTTCTCGCGGACCACTAGTGGTCCACGGACCATAGGTTAAGATTGGCTGTCCTAGACAAATACCCCCGGCTAGCTCGCTTACAATATGTTTGATAATATTGACTAATTTTTTCATGTCCTTTTTCATATTTAGGACGAGGGTGACCCAATGTGATGTCGACAATGTCTTTTGTAAATCACCCAACAGTTCTTGGGGGATATGGTGTATCTCACGAATAGCAGGGGATTCATAGAGTAATCCTTGGAATGTTGAAATATTCATCTTTTGCGCTTCCAATATGATAAAATTAATGTATATCTTGTACTCCAATATTAATTTGTTAATGTCCGTTTGCAAATGTTGACTTGAAGAATCCCCATCGTCAAATCTAGTTTTTTGTGTAATAGAGTAATTCAAGATCTATTAAGAGGTGTGTAAATTTGGGTCGTCCCCTTCACTTTGTTCCACGCTTCTGCATACCCCTCGACTGTCTTTGCAAAGTCTTTTAGATATTAGATTTTGTCTTAGCTCAAGTTTCTGAGGTTTAATAAAGGTTCTTCTTTATGTCTGAAGACGCCTCAGACTGAGCCTGGGTTGGCCTCTTCTCTTGGTCTTCTGTTTCTGGTAGTTGGTCTTCTTGTTCTTTATCATGTTCTTCTTGTGTAGTTTCATATGTTCGCTTATCATATTATACTACAAACTTGTGTAAATTGTAGAATGTCAGGGATTTTCCTTCTTTTTCCTCCCCTCGCCCTGCCCTGTAATTAGCTTTTTCTCCGTGTCTTTTTCTACCTCCTTCTTGTTTGTGTTTGTTCTTCTTCTGTCATTGCCTCCTTGTCATGTTCTTATATTACTTCTTTTTCTTTGTTTTCGTTTGAGTTTTTGTTTCATCATCTGTTTCTTCTTCACATTTTCCTTTGTTTCTGTTTTGTTATCGCAAGTCACTTATCTCCTAGACAAATACCTAGCTCGCTTACAATATGTTTGATAATGTTGAGTAATTTTTTCCATGTCCTCTCATATTTAGGACGAGGGTGACTCAATGTATTGTCGACAATGTCTTTTGTAAATCACCCAACAGTTCTTGTGGGATATGGTGTATCTCACGAATAGGGGGGGATTCATAGAGTAATCCTTGGAATGTTGAAATGTTCATCTTTTGCGCTTCCAATATGATAAAATAATTGTATATCTTGTACTCCAATATTAATTTGTTAATGTCCGTTTGCAAATGTTGACTTGAAGAATCTCCATCGTCAAATCTAGTTTTTTGTGTAATAGAGTAATTCAAGATCTGTTAAGACGTGTGTAAATTTGGTCGTCCCCTTCACTTTGTTCCACGCTTTTGCATACCACTGCACTGCATGTCTTTGCAAAGTCTTTTAGATATTAGATTTTGTCTTAGCTCAAGTTTCTGAGGTTTAATAAAGGTTCTTCGAAAGTTTTAGCAACAAAATTCTCTGCTCTGGTGTTGAAGTCTATATTTATTTCCCATCTCTCATCCACTTAACCTAGTTATTGCTTTTCTTTTACCCTCTTCTGAGTCGACTTTCTTGTGCTCTTCTCTTCCTCTCTTCTGTTATGGCGCTTTTCAATTGACTCTTTTGTAGATGGTGTCCTAATTTGTTTCCTTATTCGCTCTGGAGCTTCTTGAGTGGATTGGATGAGACTCAAGTCTCTTTTATTCCTAGATGCTGTCTCTTGCATCAGATAGTCGAGGGATTTTATCTCTTAAGAGTCTTCGGACCAAATTCTTGGATTTATATTGCTAGCAGCTGGATGAATTGATAATTTTACAGTATTTTAATACACCTATATTCCTAATAATTGTCTTCATGCCGTGTACAATTCAGAAGTCCTTGTTTCTAAATTCAGAAGTCCCAAGAAGAATTTACAAGTACTAAATTCTTCTTTTCAATTGACTCTTTTGTAGATGGTGTCCTAATTTGTTTCCTTATTCGCTCTGGAGCTTCTTGAGTGGATTGGATGAGACTCAAGACTCTTTTATTCCTAGATGCTGTCTCTTGCATCAGATAGTCGAGGGATTTTATCTCTTAAGAGTCTTCGGACCGAATTCTTGGATTTATATTGCTAGCAGCTAGGTGAATTGATAATTTTACAGTATTTTAATACACCTATATTCCTTATAATTGTCTTCATGCCGTGTACAATTCAGAAGTCCTTGTTTCTAAATTCAGAAGTCCCAAGAAGAATTTACAAGTTCTAAATTCTAGCAATCAGAATCCTGAATCTCATTTTTCTTTTCCCCTTTTTGAAGAGCATCTCTATTATGATCATAATATGATGGGATCCACTGAATTGAAGCGATTACTAGTCTTCTGACTAAATCGATTAGGGTACCCGCGACCACCTCTCCTCTTGTCCTTTTCTTGTAATCATCTCTCTCCATTTATATTTCTTAAAAACTATATCATATATTCTCCTTAGAGGGACACGAGTTGTGAAGGGGACACAATGGAGTGACCTGCATTGCACACCGAGAGGTAGTAAAGAGGTCAGGGGTGTGCGAGGCTTCACCTTTCACTCCGTGGACCAGTCACTCTTGACACGTGAAATTTTAATTCTTATTAATGTTCCAACCGAGATCTTCTCGCGTTAATTATTTATCAAATTTTCAACATAGTTCCAAGTGTTCTTGTAACACATACGAAGATGATTTCAATATTTTATTCAAACTTGCTTACCACCTAGTAGTGTATTGGCTGAGGAGATTTAATTATGAAGGTCCATTTTTCAATAACACTTATTCAAACTTGCTTACCACCTAGTAGTGTATTGGCTGAGGAGATTTAATTATGAAGGTCCATTTTTCAATAACACATGTAAAAAATGGCTCTCATTTAGTAGACCTCAATTTGTTCATTCAATTACTCTACATAGCTTTTAAAGTGGTGTGGAGCGTTTTTGGTCTAGTTTAACAATATCTCGGGAACGGTATGAGCTAGGGACTTTAAATTTGGTATGTAGTTCACAAATGTGACAAGGATGCAACTCAAAACGTTTGGTTGAGATAGGTGCTGCGGTTGGCGGTATTTTGACCGTTTTTTTGGCGGTTTTCGACCGTTTTTTGGCGGTTTTCAGCTATACCGACTAAACGGTTAGAGATATTATAAAATTTTAGGGAACAATTAGGATAAGGAAAGTCGTGTGATGTTCACACCAGATTTTTAATTGTGTTAAGCATAGGTATTTAAATGCTTGTCACAAATATCGTTCCCCGATTATTACACCTAAATTTTATGACTTGACTTGGACTCGAACCACGAACCTCCAGATCCAAAGTTAAACGCGTTAACAACTGCACTACTTCATAGGTATTTAAATGCTTGTCACAAATATCGTTCCCCGATTATTACACCTAAATTTTATGACTTGACTTGGACTCGAACCACGAACCGATCCAAAGTTAAACGCGTTAACAACTGCACTACTGAGGTTGGTCAGTTTGTCTCAGTACCGACGTTATGGCCATCAGCAGTCAGCAGCAACCAGGTCATTGCTCAAATTATGACCGTAAATCGTCTCTACATCACCAGGGAGGGCTGTCAGTAGATTTCGGTGCGTAGGCAGTCGGTTTGGTTGGTAACAATGAAATTATTGTCATTGTTACTCAACTAACCTCTCTCTTGAGCAATAACTTATGCTCCAAAGTCTTTTATGTTGCGGGTTTTTGGGTCATTGAGAGTGTTTGGTACCCAGCTGCTAGGGTTGGGGTGTCCTTAAAGTTTTAGAGATTTCTTTGTTAGGGTTTTTTAGTGTTTTTTTTTTTTTTTTTTTTTTTTTTTTGCGATGAGCTTCGTCTTCTCTTAGTTCGAGGTCTTGGTTTTGGCAGTTATGAGTTCCAGGTGCTTGAATGTCTTTTCGCTGACCATATAGGTTGTTTTGTTATGTGAGCTTTTTTTTTTCTTTTCTTTTTGATACTTTATCGCTAATTTTGTCGTTCTGATGACCCATATTTGTTTCTTTATGTTGCTTTGGAGGTGGTTCTCTACCTTCTTCGAGTTGAGGTCAAGTTCTTCATCTGGCGTTTCAAATGTCAATCCTTGATGGCGTTATTGTTTCATTATTATTTTTATAGTTGCGTTAGATTCGTATAAGCTTAACCCAACATTTAAGTCTGTTTGCCCCTACACGTAAGCCTCAAGTGGGCTTTTTGTGTACGTATAGGTGCGTTAACAGTGAACTTTGTGTTTCTCTTTTAAGTAAGTTGACTAAATCGACAGTGATTCTGTTGTTCGTATACGTGTGTTCTTGACGTGGCTTTTGATTATGCTGATACTCTTTTGCTGATAACTTCAGGACGTGGGCGATTTACCATGTTCGGTCAGTGTAATCTAATCTTACGTGCTAATCTCAGCAACACTCGAACAAGTGGTAGAAACGATTTGTCAGCAAGTGCTCGAGAAGTGTTGTTGGCTGATTGGGAGAGCCCGATAAGAAATATTGGTGAATAAACAGAATTTGCTATTGTATCGCAATAGTTCTGCGAATGAAGTATGTACTGATTTGTTTTGACTCACGGAAATGACGGCCGTGGTGCAGACGTCAAGACAGCTTTGATGCTCAAAAAGCTAAAAATGGATTCACTGTCCACACATAGTCGACCGGCCATCGATCGATGTCGATTGAACCGTCCACACTGCCTCGACAACATGGAGTCACCTCGTTGATCGACGGCCGGTCGATTTGGACACACCTCCAGGAATTGACCAAATTTCCTTTCCTACATGGAAGCTTTCTGTTACTTAAACTATGTTTCTCTGATGGTTATCTATGTTGTTTTCATGTATCAATGATTTTTTTTAACTCTTTTCTTTTCTCTTCTTGTTTCAGGTAAGTGTTGAAATGCTGACGGGAGTGACCAAAGAGTTCCAAGATGGCTTTCCTGTGTTCTTGCGTAAGTTTCATGCTGTGAGTGCAGCCCTTTCCCCTTCCGAGTCATTTCCCTCTTTGAGGTTCTTACCAGTGGTAAGAATTGTGACTTTTGATAGGAGTGAACCTCCTAACCACCCTAGTACCAAAATGGAACTGAACAACCTGCAACTTGGTTTCAAATGTGCACAGTGCACTCATACATTGGATTTTTTTTTTCGGCCAAACCACAAACTCTGTGTTATAATGAGACCCCCAAACTCCGTTTTCTGGTGAATATAGTACCCCACATACCAAAACATTCCGCCACTCGTATACAACATGTGCTGACGTCAAGTTGTAGATGCTAAGTCGGATAAGCTCAACAAGTGTGTTACTGTTTCCGAGAGAGCTTAATCCGTGTAATCCAAAGTTGTAGCGAAAACTTCCAACCTGGAAGATATAGAAGTTTCGCTCAATGTTGTTGTGTTTGCATATAAAAACTTAAACACCCCATAAAAAATCCCTCCACCCTTCTCTTGAGGAGAGGAGATGGGAGGGAGAATCCTTCACCCTTTCCCTCGAAGGGATCCAACCTGGAAGATATAGAAGTTTCGCTCAATGTTGTTGTGTTTGCATATAAAAACTTAAACACCCCATAAAAAATCCCTCCACCCTCCTCTTGAGGTGAGGAGATGGGAGGGAGAATCCATCACCCTTTCCCTCGAAGGGAGGAGGTGGAGGGGAGAGGAGGAGGAGAAACGGTTAAAGGATGAGGGAAAGGATTTCGCACACGGGTCGTAAACATAAATGAAGAAGGGAAAAAGAAGGATAAGTAGAAGGGAAAAGAATGGGGTTGAACAGGGAAAAAAAGAGGACGAAAAGGGATTTTTTCTAGAAGAAACTCTAGGTCTAGGAATGAGAGATTCTCGTTAGTGGGTTAAAAACTTATGGGAGGATAAATTGAGGGAACAATACGGAAAAAGCGGGAAAGAAAAGGAGAGAGGGAAATGTGAGGGGACAGAACGAGGTATTTCTAAGAGAGAGAGAGAGAGAGGGAAAAACGGACAGGATTGAGGACAAGCGAGGGAAGAAGGGGTTTACTTTTAATCCCTGCACATGAGGTAAATAAAAGAAAGGGAGAGAGAAATCGGAACGAGAGAAACGGATAGAAGGAGAGGGACAGAAACGGGAGAATACGGATGGAGGAAGAGAGATAAAGAGAGGACGTGTGTAGAAAGCGTTCTAGCGAAATGCTTGGGGATGATTTTCAGGGTAATGTAATGGGGAATTGATTTTCATCTCCCTGCCCCTCCCTCCCCTCTCTTCCTCTCTATCCCTTCTTCCCTCCCTTTCATCTTCTCCTCATTCCCCTGCTTTTATTTCCTTCACTTTACCCCAGAAAGTGAAGTTTTTTTCTTTTCTCTTCTTGTTTCAGGTAAGTGTTGAAATGCTGACGGGAGTGACCAAAGAGTTCCAAGATGGCTTTCCTGTGTTCTTGCGCAAGTTTCATGCTGTGAGTGCAGCCCTTTCCCCTTCCTAGTCATTTCCCTCTTTGAGGTTCTTACCAGTGGTAAGAATTGTGACTTTTGATAGGAGTGAACCTCCTAACCACCCTAGTTCCAAAATGGAACTGAACAACCTCCAACTTGGTTTCAAATGTGCACAGTGCACTCAAACATTGGATTTTTTCCGGCCAAACCACAAACTCTGTGTTATAATGAGACCCCCAAAATCCGTTTTCTGGTGAATATAGTACCCCACATACTAAAACTTTCCGCCACTCGTATACAACATATGCTGACGCCAAGTTGTAGATGCTAAGTCGGATAAGCTCAACAAGTGTGTTACTGTTTCCGAGAGAGCTTAATCCGTGTAATCCAAAGTTGTAGCGAAAACTTCCAACCTGGAAGATA
The DNA here is from genome assembly GCF_000475195.1 of Diaphorina citri. NCBI lineage: Eukaryota > Metazoa > Arthropoda > Insecta > Hemiptera > Psyllidae > Diaphorina > Diaphorina citri. The sequence goes on along the minus strand of NW_007377616.1, from coordinate 170,749 downwards.
TAGAAGTTTCGCTCAATGTTGTTGTGTTTGCATATAAAAACTTAAACACCCCATAAAAAATCCCTCCACCCTTCTCTTGAGGAGAGGAGATGGGAGGGAGAATCCTTCACCCTTTCCCTCGAAGGGAGGAGGGGAGAGGAGGAGGAGAAACGGTTAAAGGATGAGGGAAAGGATTTCGCACACGGGTCGTAAACATAAATGAAGAAGGGAAAAAGAAGGATAAGTAGAAGGGAAAAGAATGGGGTTGAACAGGGAAAAAAAGACGACGAAAAGGGATTTTTTTCTTGAAGAAATTCTAGGTCTAGGTATGAGAGATTCTCGTTAGTGGGTTAAAAACTTATGGGAGGATAAATTGAGGGAACAATACGGAAAAAGCGGGAAAGAAAGGGAGAGAGGGAAATGTGAGGGGACAGAACGAGGTATTTCTAAGGGAAAGAGGGAAAAACGGACAGGATTGAGGACAAGCGAGGGAAGAACGGGTGTACTTTTAATCCCTGCCCATGGGGTAAATAAAAGAAAGGGAGAGAGAAATCGGAACGAGAGAAACGGATAGAAGGAGAGGGACAGAAACGGGAGAATACGGATGGAGGAAGAGAGATAGAGAGAGGACGTGTGTATAAAGCGTTCTAGCGAAATGCTTGGGGATGATTTTCAGGGTAATGTAATGGGGAATTGATTTTCATCTCCCTGCCCCTCCCTCTCCTCTTCATCCCTTCTTCCCTCCCTCCCACCTTCTCCACAACACCCTCTTCCTCCTCCCTTTCATCTTCTCCTCATTCCCTCGCTTTTATTTCCTCCACTTTACCCCAGAAAGTGAAGTTTTCCATTGGGATGTAAAGCATTATTGTTTGAAAAATGTGTGCACCCCAATTCATACAGTAGCGTACACCGTGCAATACTGTGTAACTCTTTCTTTTCCTTCGGATAAGTTTGGTTTTGGATTAGATTGGATGATTCCTCTCGCTGGTTTTTCCCTCAATTTATCCAAATTGGAGATTATCAAAGAACACTGATGGGACCCTTAGTTCCCCAGTAGATTAGAGGAAGAACGTTGGGCTTGTAATCCGGAAGGCTTGGGTTCGAGACCCAGCAACATACAATTTTTTGGGCTCTCATGATGATTTTTTCCCCAGCATAGCAATTTGTTCAATCTTAATCAATCTCATTTGTTTCTTTTAATTCCATTCGGAAATGATTTTGATTCACAAGTCACACTACGTCTGATACGTGTTGTTCTGACGTAGGTTAGAGGAGGAGTACCCACTGATTTCATAATGCGAGCGCATTCTCTCCCCTATGGAGGCCTCAAAACGTGTGATGTAGCTTATGTGTGTGCAGCACTTCTAGGAGGGACCTGTGCAGGGTCGAGTATATTCGGCCTTGCGGGTGCTAGGCCCCCTGAAATAACTATTGAAACCATAGAAAGAATGAACGAAGAAACGGATAGAAGTCTTCGAAGGCCATAGAACCTTTGAAACCAAGAAAGAAGGAGGAATTTTAGGATTCTTCGAAAGCCGATCATATGAAGGAAAAATACGCTGCGATATCTTTTAATTATACTTACTGCAGCTTGCAACTCCATTCGCCAGTAGGTACATACCTCGTTCATTAATTGGTGAAGCTCATAATGATCTAATATAATTTCATGTTGACGACATGAAACGCATTTGATATCATGTGTATTATATCACTTGTATTACAGTTCAGATTTAAGTGTAGCATATGATACATATGGTAAGGCTTGATAACACATTGTTTACATTACCAACTCACACTTTATGAACGTTCTATCAAATGTTTGTACATAATACCTACATAGATATGTGGTAATATCTATCGAAAAAAACCGAGTGTTAATGAGTATCTATAAAATAATTATATATAAAAAAAACTTTGAGTGTTAATGAGATAACTCATAATACCTACATAGATATGTGGTAATATCTATCGAAAAAAACCGAGTGTTAATGAGTATCTATAAAATAATTATATATAAAAAAAAACTTTGAGTGTTAATGAGATAACATAATATTAACATATTCATAATACCTATATAATTATCTGTTCTTCTGATATCTAGAAATATATCACAAGCGATCCGTCCTAATCTTGTCCGACCTGCGGCGTGTTTATTTTCGAACCAAGGACCTTCAGCTTGATGAGACTTCATGGTTTGGGGATAAATATTGTCAGGGCCACAAGGTAGTCCCCTTGGCTTAGATCTATTTCTGGTGCTCCTGGGCAAGAAACAGTGTTGTCAGATTGACCGGTTTTTATCAAATTTATCAGTATTGTCTATTAGTGTCTCTCTTCCTAGTCACTAGTCTAGGTTCAAGGATATTTGAGGTGTTGCCATTTGAAAGGAAAAATGCAGGGAAAATCAGTGGTTTTGTTGTAATTAAGGGAAGTTATGAGGGATTTCCCTGTACAAATCAAATAGAATACACACAAGTGTGAGAAATCTTCTAGGAATATACGGAGGGTTTCCCTCGGGAACGTAAGCCACCGATTGTCTTTTGTTACTTACTTGTTACTCAATAATAAATCATAATCTCTATGATCAGTATTGATTACCTATGATTCCTATGATGGCTTGGTGGTTTATCCGGAAAAATCCCGCAGGGGTAAATTTGACAACACTGCATTTCGTACAAGGCAACACTGTCTATGAGGTAGCCACAAGTCTTGAGGACACGTAATACACAGACACAAGCATGCCCTGTGTTAATTACCCTTGAATATTCTTATCACAAGCCTCGCTCACACTAGGCAGGTAGGTACGAGATTGCTTCACACGTAGACAGAAATACACAGAGAAGAATTCTGTTAGACTTCTAGACTCTGTGGGTCCGCACGCTGGCCGAGCAGACAGAAGGTCTGGGTTCGATTCTTGATGGGTCTGTAGATAGGAGACCATGAAGTTGGAAGAATTCTGTTCGACTTCTAGACTCCGTGGGTGACACCTTCGTGGTAACACATTGGACGAGCAGACAGGAGGTCTGGGTTCGGTTCTTGACTTGTCTGTGGATAGGAGACCACCTGGAAACTGCTGGCCCGTGTCACCGGAGCTGCCCAGTAACTTGAAACAATAAACAATAGATAGACACAATATTGATGTCAGCAGTTTTGGTAGCTCTTGGATGTGACAGACCCATGATTGGTGGCAGTCGAAGTTTGTGAGTTGAAGAGTGTTTATGGGCGTGAAAAATCCTCTGGTGAGTCCTCCCTTATTATTACTTGCTCCTATCAATATTATAACTCTAAGGAAGCAACAACTATATTTTCAACTTTTGTCCATCATTTAAATAAACATACATAATATTTATTAGCACTCTTCAATTCGTCATTTCTCCATTTCGTCCAGGTCGAGAGTTCGAATCCCTTCTAGGAGCCGTATTTATATTTATAGAAACGTATCTGTGGAAAGGTTTCAACTGGCCTTCGATCTTGGAAGTATCATTCCCCGGACTCGGGCTGCCGGAATGGTTACACCCGTATGATCAGCCTCTTCAGGACTTTTGAGGAGCTGGTTGTAATACCAGTGAAAAACGTGTCATAAAGCCTGATATGATCTTGGCCTTTGAAAACTTCACTTCCCAAATGTCTTTCTTCAAATAAAAGCTCCTTTAAAGCGGTGCTATATTAAAACCTAAAATAAGAGGAAATTACCACCTGTCCTACATTCAAAGTCTTGATTACTCTTTATAAAGCACCACTATACTTGTACTTAAAATGGCTCAAAATGAACCACAAGTTGTACAAGTTGGCCCTCCAGATTTCCCATAGATAATTCTCTCAAATTCCAATCTGATTCATCAAGAACTTCAAAAAGTCTGAATTTTTTGTGCCGGTTGCCTTCACGTTTTTTTCTGACTAGTTATAGCAGAATGGTTCTGACACAGATCTGCTGGAATGAGGACCTCTCTGCATGGCCTGTGGTATCGATGGTCTCAATTCGGATCTAGGTAAAGGTGAAGGCAAAGCTTCAATGTAAACCGAGACATAGTGTGCGCGGCCAGAGTGTATGAATAAGTAGACTGTGTGGATATACTCGCGTACAGGGTACTGAAGTAGTCCGAAGCATGGCGTTCGGGAGGAGGTAGTCCGTTTTTTGGAACTTCCGCTGTAATGAGAGTTGAGAGATTTTACTGTGTGGATATGGGTATGTCTTGAGGAGTAGTTCATTTTTGTAACATAACTTTCGCTGTAATGAGAATAGAGCGGTTTTACCGGAGGATATACCCAAGAAATGAGGATAACTTTTGCTGTAATGAGGGTATTCTGATATTTCCAACATGTACAGGGTATGACCGACGTGGTAGTCCGTTTTTGAAATGAGCATAACTTTCGCTGTAATGAGAGACCCATGTACAGTTGTACAGGGTACGTTCAAAGAGGTAGTCCGTTTTTGAAATGAACATAACTTTCGCTGTACTCGTAAGTAGAGGAGTTGAAGTGAAGTTATTATTTTTGCAAAAGGGGAAGAAATGCTTTCCTTTGAATTCAACATGTGATATGCTCCCCCATTTCTTCTGCCCCTCCCTTCCCATTCTTCCCCATCCCACACTCAATAGAAACAGTGTATCCAGGTTTATCCTTATGAAAAGGGACTCTAAATATAATAAGGGATGAAAAATATAATAATCATGATCCTTATCCCCCCTCACACACCCTTTATCCCCAATCTCGCTCTCCCCCCTTCCTCTGATGATATTAAATACTTGGGAAGAAGTCTGGAGATTTGAAGGGGATGAGAAGGAAGAAGAAGAAGAGGGGGAGGGTGAGATAGCACAAAATGTGGCGACAAAATCATACTTTTTGCCCGTGGGTGGAGGGTGGCTGTTGATCCTTCTCCACATCTTAATATCCAAGAGTTGAGAGAAATTCTTGTTTTTTTCTGTTATTTTATTATTTAATTGAACAAAATTGGAACGTTGTAACAAAAAGAAAACTGCGTTATTGCTAAAGTTTGCAGAAGAAGTCTGGAGATTTGAAGGGGATGAGAAGGAAGAAGAAGAAGAAGAGGGGGAGGAGGAGGAAGAAGAAGAAGAAGAAGAAGAAGAAGAAGAAGAAGAAGGGGAGAGGGTGAGATAGCACAAAATGTGGCGACAAAATCATATTTTTTGCTGTCCGTGGGTGGGGGTGGCTGTTGATCCTTCGTTACATCTCAATATCCAAGAGTTGAGAGAAATTCTTGCTGTTATTTTATTATTCAATTAAACAAAATTAAAGCAAACAAAAAAGATGGAACAAAAAGCGTAAACTGCGTTATTGCTAAAGTTTGCGAACAATTTTGAAAGCAAAAACCTGCGGTTGTACAGGCGGGTTTCCTGAGCCTTTGAAGTTGAGAAGAAAACAAGGCAAACTTGTGAAGGAATTTCGCCTGCCTTACACAAACCTCCTCCAGCATATCGTATTCTGAAACGGTTAGGGAAGTTTAAAAATACATACTCAAGTACCAGAGTGCCAAGAGTGTATCTTTGAAGTTGAGAAAACAAGGAGAGCTCATGTAGTCAAAATCTGCCGTCCTAACCCAGAAATTCCTCCTCCGAGGGACTTTGTCCCCTGTTTACCAGCGTTTTCACGCTAGGGTTGATTGGGAGGCCGACGAAAAACGCTGGCCCCGTCTGAATACGGGAAAAGGCGAAGAAGTTTTCGTGTCTTCCTGAAGACCTTAACATGACCACCTAAACCGTCAAAATTTTGCCTTATTCCATAGAAACATCAAATTTTCGTTTCATATGGCTCTGCCATATATCGTGTGATCCTAGCTTAACACAAGCATTGCCACACTACGGAATGATATTGAAACCATTTTTCCTTGAGATCGCTATGTATAGGTAGGGAACGAGTATTAGGTTTGTTAACAGATTTGACCCTGGGTAGGGCCACTAGTAGTCCCTCAGGGCCATTGGAGTCTCTCGTAATATAATGTGATGTGTGTGTTTTTGAAAACCACTCACCGGAGAGGCATCACAATAAGTTGAAAAATTTGGGTGTGTTCCGACTGTTCCGTCTGTTCCGTCAAAAAATGAAACCATTGATAGGGATCTGAAAACAATGCTCATAGGATAATATACTTAAACCTGTGATGATTTTGGTGATACTGATGGTGAAACTCATTTTGATGTTAACAATGTTCTAGGACAGGTATAGAATTCAATACCTGTGTCCTACTCCTAAATGGCCTGGAAATTTTCAGTGCATGACGAAATCTTCTAGGAATATACGGAGGGTTTCCCTCGGGAACGTAAGCCACCGATTGTCTTTTGTTACTTACTTGTTACTCAATAATAAACCATAATTCCCTATGATCAGTATTGATTACCTATGATTCTTATGATGGCTTGGTGGTTTATCCGGAAAAATCCCGCAGGGGTAAATTTGACAACACTGTATTTCGTACAAGGCAACACTGTCTATGACGTAGCCACAAGTCTTGAGGACACGTAACACACAGACACAAGCATGCCCTGTGTTAATTACCCTTGAATATTCTTATCACAAGCCTCGCTCACACCAGGTAGGTACGAGATTGCTTCACACGTAGACAGAAATACACAGAGAAGAATTCTGTTAGACTTCTAGACTCTGTGGGTCCGCACGCTGGCCGAGCAGACAGACGGTCTGGGCTCGATTCTTGATGGGTCTGTGGATCGGAGACCGTGAAGTTCGAAGAATTCTGTTAGGCTTCTAAACTCTGTGGGTCCGCACGCTGGCCGAGCAGACAGAAGGTCTGGGCTCGATTCTTGATGGGTCTGTAGATAGGAGACCATGAAGTTGGAAGAATTCTGTTCGACTTCTATACTCCGTGGGTGACACCTTCGTGGTAACACATTGGACGAGCAGACAAGAGGTCTGGGTTCAGTTCTTGACTTGTCTGTGGATAGGAGACTACCTGGAAATTGCTGGCCCGTGTCACCGGAGCTGCCCAGTAACTTGCAACAATAAACAATTGATAGACACAATATTGATGTCAGCAGTTTTGGTAGCTCTTGGATGTGACAGACCCATGATTGGTGGCAGTCGAAGTTTGTGAGTTGAAGAGTGTTTATGGGCGTGAAAAATCCTCTGGTGAGTCCTCCCTTATTATTACTAACTCCTATCAATATTATAACTCTAAGGAAGCAACAACTATATTTTCAACTTTTGTGACCGGCCATCGATCGATGTCGATTGAACCGTCCACACTGCCTCGACAACATGGAGTCACCTCGTTGATCGACGGCCGGTCGATTTGGACACACCTCCAGGAATTGACCAAATTTCCTTTCCTACATGGAAGCTTTCTGTTACTTAAACTATGTTTCTCTGATGGTTATCTATGTTGTTTTCATGTATCAATGATTTTTTTTAACTCTTTTCTTTTCTCTTCTTGTTTCAGGTAAGTGTTGAAATGCTGACGGGAGTGACCAAAGAGTTCCAAGATGGCTTTCCTGTGTTCTTGCGTAAGTTTCATGCTGTGAGTGCAGCCCTTTCCCCTTCCGAGTCATTTCCCTCTTTGAGGTTCTTACCAGTGGTAAGAATTGTGACTTTTGATAGGAGTGAACCTCCTAACCACCCTAGTACCAAAATGGAACTGAACAACCTGCAACTTGGTTTCAAATGTGCACAGTGCACTCATACATTGGATTTTTTTTTTCGGCCAAACCACAAACTCTGTGTTATAATGAGACCCCCAAAATCCGTTTTCTGGTGAATATAGTACCCCACATACTAAAACTTTCCGCCACTCGTATACAACATATGCTGACGCCAAGTTGTAGATGCTAAGTCGGATAAGCTCAACAAGTGTGTTACTGTTTCCGAGAGAGCTTAATCCGTGTAATCCAAAGTTGTAGCGAAAACTTCCAACCTGGAAGATATAGAAGTTTCGCTCAATGTTGTTGTGTTTGCATATAAAAACTTAAACACCCCATAAAAAATCCCTCCACCCTTCTCTTGAGGAGAGGAGATGGGAGGGAGAATCCTTCACCCTTTCCCTCGAAGGGAGGAGGGGAGAGGAGGAGGAGAAACGGTTAAAGGATGAGGGAAAGGATTTCGCACACGGGTCGTAAACATAAATGAAGAAGGGAAAAAGAAGGATAAGTAGAAGGGAAAAGAATGGGGTTGAACAGGGAAAAAAAGACGACGAAAAGGGATTTTTTTCTTGAAGAAATTCTAGGTCTAGGTATGAGAGATTCTCGTTAGTGGGTTAAAAACTTATGGGAGGATAAATTGAGGGAACAATACGGAAAAAGCGGGAAAGAAAGGGAGAGAGGGAAATGTGAGGGGACAGAACGAGGTATTTCTAAGGGAAAGAGGGAAAAACGGACAGGATTGAGGACAAGCGAGGGAAGAACGGGTGTACTTTTAATCCCTGCCCATGGATTCTCCCACAATATCTGGGACACCCCTCCCTAGTTTCTCTGAGTCTGAGGGAATATCTTAGGATGCTCTCTTTAGTCTGGGAGAATCCTGGGCTCTACAAATTCTACCATGAGGTTATTGTTCTGGGCTCGTCGTTCTCTGTATTCGGGTCCCAAACTCGATAGTCTGGGAGAATCTTGGGCTCTACAATTTCTACAATCAGGTTAAAAGAAAGGGAGAGAGAAATCGGAACGAGAGAAACGGATAGAAGGAGAGGGACAGAAACGGGAGAATACGGATGGAGGAAGAGAGATAGAGAGAGGACGTGTGTATAAAGCGTTCTAGCGAAATGCTTGGGGATGATTTTCAGGGTAATGTAATGGGGAATTGATTTTCATCTCCCTGCCCCTCCCTCTCCTCTTCATCCCTTCTTCCCTCCCTCCCACCTTCTCCACAACACCCTCTTCCTCCTCCCTTTCATCTTCTCCTCATTCCCTCGCTTTTATTTCCTCCACTTTACCCCAGAAAGTGAAGTTTTCCATTGGGATGTAAAGCATTATTGTTCGAAAAATGTATGCACCCCAATTCATAAAGTTGAGAAGAAAACAAGGCAAACTTGTGAAGGAATTTCGCCTGCCTTACACAAACCTCCTCCAGCATATCGTATTCTGAAACGGTTGGGTAAGTTTAAAAATACATACTCAATTACCAGAGTGCCCAGAGTGTATCTTTGAAGTTGAGAAAACAAGGAGAGCTCATGTAGTCAAAATCTGCCGTCCTAGTCCAGAAATTCCTCCTCCGCGGGTTTCCTGAGCCTTTGAAGTTGAGAAGAAAACAAGGCAAACTTGTGAAGGAATTTCGCCTGCCTTACACAAACCTCCTCCAGCACATCGTATTCTGAAACGGTTAGGGAAGTTTAAAAATACATACTCAAGTACCAGAGTGCCCAGAGTGTATCTTTGAAGTTGAGAAAACAAGGAGAGCTCATGTAGTCAAAATCTGCCGTCCTAGCCCAGAAATCCCTCCTCTGAGGGACTTTGTCCCCTGTTTACCAGCGTTTCCTTTCTAGAACGGTATTGTCAACGGCACAACGGCCATATAATCATATTTGAAGTCTCAAGAGCTATAACCTCAGGTGTCGGCAATGAACTTTTCCTTGTAGGTCACTCCATGTAATTTTCCTTGTTATTGGCAACTTCTAAACTCGATCCCAGTGTCAAAAGGAAACAAACTCTATTACGACAAGCATAAAACTTGAAAGGAAACAAACTAACAGAAAACTTGAACACCTTTGACGGGTTGTTTCTCTGCTGATTGGCGGTGGTGACATTGAAAACACAGTTTTTTCCTTTGTTGTGTGAACTTGCTTCACTTATTTGTCGACAAGGGCTGGGAGGTTTTTTTTTTTTTTTGAGGAATGGCGAGGTTTCTTTGAACAGCTTTTCGAAAGCGAGGTCATTATTGTTTAATTTATTTTCTTAAAATTTTTCTTTGTCCACCTTTTTTTCTACACTCGGTGACAAAGCGGCACTCCTTTGGTGACAAAGGGTCCACTGGTTGGAGAATATCAAGAGGAACGCGGGTTCGAATCCTCCTCGAAGCAATAAAGTCACGAGCCGCTAATTGTTCTCTCATATTTTATTTTGTGACAACTGAAAACTACCGATGTTTCCTCCTGATTAGCAAAACAGCCACCCCGACTATGTTTTTCCATTTCGAGGCAGATGGGTTCACAGAAAGTGGAGTATTTAAGCTCCCAGCTTGTCAGGGATTTTAAGGGTTATGTGAGGGATTATTTTTTATTCCCCCTCCTATCCGAAATATGTCCTAGTCTCCCCCCTTCTCTACCGCTTTCTCCACCTCCCTCCATTCCTACTCTTCGTTCCTCCCCTTTTCTCTTTCATCCTTAAATTCCCTTACGTTAATTCCAGAAATCCCTCTGCGAAACGTCCCGAGGCTAAACGGAATATTGTGCTCGGAAGGTAGGGATTTTTTCCCCTTTAGGGTAAGGATATTTCTTTCTCAGATGATCCTTAAATTCCCTTACGTTAATTCCAGAAATCCCTCTGCGAAACGTCCCGAGGCTAAACGGAATATTGTGCTCGGAAGGTAGGGATATTTTCCCCTTTAGGGTAAGGATAATAAGGATATTTCTTTCTCAGATAAGGGGGAAACATGCCTCGTTATGTGCCCCTGAATAATTATTCCAAAGCCAAAACTAGGGAAAAGGGATATTTTTGTTTGTGTTAAAGAGATAAAGGGAATAGTTGGATCTATTAGGTAAAACGCTAGCAAAGGAATTTGAGAGAGATAAAATGGAGAGAGGGAAATGGAGGGAGATAAGATAATGAAGGGAAAATGGGAATAATGGGAAAGAGGGAGAGGAAGAAACAAAGTCGAGGGGAGAAATGAGACGGAGGGTGAGAAAGGGGAAAAGGGAGGGAGAGCAAAGAACTTACTCACTTGTGAGGGTTGCCTACCACGTGTATATTGGAGGGATACTACACCAAGAGGGGGAAGAGCAGATGATATTTCAGAATTGAGAAAGGGAGAATCATTTTGAGGGGGAGCTAAAAATACTCCCCCTAATATCCCGTTCTGATGGGGAAGAAAATGTCCCTGTTTCGTCTTTTGTGTTTTTGCTCGAGCGGTTGACAATATCTGTGGAATCTGACTTTGTCTTTGAACTGAATAATGCTTTTGGATATGCTTTTGGAACTTTGAACTGAATATGCTTTTGGAAAGCACTGATTCTTTTTGTGTTATCGTTTTGAAGAGCATTTGAGGGAAATTTAGAAATATGTAGATAGTGAAGACTGTGAGATGCTTGGCTTTCAGTTCATAGAAAAGTGGTGCGAGGAATAGAGGAGGGTAACAAGTGTCTTGAGAATATTTATGATGTCCTACGAAAAAGTCTGACTCAAAAGGAACACACAATATTTGTGACCTTTTAGCAACAAATCAAGAAAACTGCATGAAAATCACATAAGAGCACAAGACAGAGAAACATGGTAGCAATTTTTGAGGATCACAATAGTAACCTGATTAGAGGTCAATAAGTTATTGTATCTATCGATTCCTTAAAATTAGAATACACTGTTGGCTTAGATCTATTTCTGGTGCTCCTGGGCAAGAAACAGTGTTGTCAGATTGACCGGTTTTTATCAAATTTATCAGTATTGTCTATCAGTGTCTCTCTTCCTAGTCACTAGTCTAGGGTTCAAGGATATTTGAGGTGTTGCCATTTGAAAGGAAAAATGCAGTGAAAATCAGTGGTTTTGTTGTAATTAAGGGAAGTTATGAAATAGTGAAGACTGTGAGATGCTTGGCTTTCAGTTCATAGAAAAGTGGTGCGAGGAATAGAGGAGGGTAACAAGTGTCTTGAGAATATTAAATTTATGATGTCCTACGAAAAAGTCTGACTCAAAACGAACACACAATATTTGTGACCTTTTAGAAACAAATCAAGAAAACTGCATGAAAATCACATAAGAGCACAAGACAGAGAAACATGGTAGCAATTTTTGAGGATCATAATAGTAACCTGATTAGAGGTCAATAAGTTATTGTATCTATCGATTCCTTAAAATTAGAATACACTAAGGATTCTAAAGAACGACCATCAACACTGTCGAAGATAATATCTTTCATTATCGACATGATCATCAATATCGTCAGCACAATGATCAAGATCATTGAGCAAGATCACACGGACAAAACAAGCCAAGATCCAGGAAGTAAAACCTCATCGTAGAAATAGAAGGTAAAGACACACCAGCACAAGTCGTACGGCACACAAGTATAACTCTAAAGGTGGGATCACACGATACGGCAGAACGATATATGGCAAGTTTTCTTTTCCATACCTTTCCCTTGCTAAGATACAGTAAAGGTTGAGTACGAGGGGCGTCCACTTGTAAAAAAATTGTGGCCAAAACCCCATGATTGGTGGCAGTCGAAGTTTGTGAGTTGAAGAGTGTTTATGGGCGTGAAAAATCCTCTGGTGAGTCCTCCCTTATTATTACTAACTCCTATCAATATTATAACTCTAAGGAAGCAACAACTATATTTTCAACTTTTGTCCATCATAAACAATAAATAAACATACATAATATTTATTAGCACTCTTCAATTCGTCACTTCTCCATTTCGTCCAGGTCGAGGGTTCGAATCCCTTCTAGGAGCCGTATTTATATCTATAGAAACGTTAGAAACGTATTTGTGGAAAGGTTTCAACTGGCCTTCGATGTTGGAAGTATCATTCCCCGGACTCGGGCTGCCGGAATGGTTATACCCGATATGACCAGCCTCTTCAGGACTTTTGAAGAGCTGGTTGTAATACCAGTGAAAAACGTGTCATAAAGCCTGATATGATCTTGGCCTTTGAAAACTTCACTCCCCAAATGTCTTTCTTTAAATAAAAGCTCCTTTAAAGCGGTGCTATATTAAAACCTAAAACAATAGGAAATTACCACCTGTCCTACATTAAAAGTCTTGATTACTCTTTATAAAGCACCACTATACTTGTACTTAAAATGGCTCAAAATTAACCACAAGTTGTACAAGTTGGCCCTCCAGATTTCCCATAGATAATTCTCTCAAATTCCTATCTGATTCATCAAGAAGTCCAAATTTTTTGTGCCGGTTGCCTTCACGTTTTTTTCTGACCAGTTACTGCAGAATGGTTCTGACACAGATCTGCTGGAATGAGGACCTCTCTGCATGGCCTGTGGTATCGATGGTCTCAATTCGGATCTAGGTAAAGGTGAAGGCAAAGCTTCAATGTAAACCGAGACGTAGTGTGCGCGGCCAGAGTGTATGAATAAGTAGACTGTGTGGATATGCTCGCGTACAGGGTACTGAGGTAGTCCGAAGCATAACTTTCGGGAGGAGGTAGTCCGTTTTTTGGAACTTCCGCTGTAATGAGAGTTGGATTTTACTGTGTGGATATGATCGCGTACAGGGTATGTCTTGAGGAGTAGTTCGTTTTTGTAACATAACTTTCGCTGTAATGAGAATAGAGCGGTTTTACCGGAGGATATACCCAAGAAATGAGCATAACTTTTGCAGTAATGAGGGTGGAAGAGACAGACAGGGTGGATCTTTGGATATATCTATTCACGAACAGGGTATTCATCCGAGGAGGTAGTCTTTTTTGTTATGAGGATAACTTTCGCTGTAATGAGGGTGTTCTGATATTTCCAACATGTACAGGGTATGACCGACGTGGTAGTCCGTTTTTGAAATGAGCATAACTTTCGCTGTAATGAGAGACCCATGTACATTTGTACAGGGTACGTCCAAAGAGGTAGGTAGTCCTTTTTTAAAATGAACATAACTTTCGCTGTACTCGTAAGTAGAGGAGTTGAAGTGAAGTTATTATTTTTGCAAAAGGGGAAGAAATGCTTTCCTTTGAATTCAACATGTGATATGCTCCCCCTTTTCTCCTACCCCTCCCACCCCATCATTGACTGTAATGTTATTTTTGGGTTAGGCTGGGTTTCATTGATAGCTGATTGATTGATCGAGGTTACTGGTCTGTCTGATTTGATCAGGACGCTCTGCTATTATATTCTACCGGAAAGTGGTCTATGATGTTTTGTCCAAAATATTTCTGATTCTTATGTTATTTCTGTTGTTTATTTTGTATGAGGTTTTGTTGAGTTTTTGTTCCTATTAATTGTGTACGTGTTTGTTAGGTACTTTATTGATGGGTAGTTTGGTGATTGTGATGTCTGATTCTATCCTGTTCAGCTAGACTAACTTGCACAGGGTTTTCTACAATATTTAAAAACTGTTACATGCACAGTCAGTCACATCATAGTATTCATAGTTCTCAAATAAAAAAGCTGAAGTAGATGGAAGCAAGGAATATGTACCAATCTGTACCTTCTCAACAATAAGTTGAACACAAGCTAAGAAGCGATCAAAACTCATCATACAAGACCAACTCAACAGCAAAATTGAAAGCATCCGAACATCCGCAGAGGAGGGAAAGAGGGGCAGGCAGAAAAAAATTACAATTTTTTTTGCCAATTTGGCGAATTTTCAACAAATCGGAGCGGAGCGGAGTAGGGAAAATTCAACTACAATATTACAATTTAAGCAACAAGGTCATCTCGAAGAGAAAACAAATTCACATTGGAATACATCTGATTTCGGCTTCTGTTGAAAACGTGACGTGTACGCGTGTGTTGGAATATTCTAGGTGTGTGAAGCAAATTTCGACTGAGGAAATGACAAAGGGAAGGAAAACTTTCAGCAATAATGGAATCTTTCAGCTAATCTAAAGGCAATAATGGAATCTTTCAGCTAAGCTAAGGGCAATAATGGAATCTTTCAGCTAAAATAAGGATAGTAATGGTTCTTCTTTGAGTGGAAGGTAATCAACTAATTACTAGCAACCACTAGGAGACTATTACCAAAGCATTCTCTACCACCTAACCCTTTGAGCACTGTTATGTGGTCATTGTCAGACTGCTAAACAAATAATAGGTTGTTAAACGATAAAACAAACATTTTTAAGATGCCGGGACACCGGTTGCTAACTTTTTCCCATTTAAAAACGTTGCTTTTACTATCTTTTCATGTACTTTTCATTTCCTTAACTATGTATTTACATTAGATCCTATGCAACCTAGGGTCTAATTTGAAGGTTTTCCACTTGTGTGTGTGGTATCAAATTGACTGATAGCATCAGCAAGTGAGTTTACTGAACACCCCCGCCAATGGAATCGATTCGCCATCAGCAACATCTGTTCATGACTAGTGTAGGCGGGTCTGTGTGCATAGATGAATAGATCTATTGATGAAAAATATATCCCCTGAATGTATTCAGTAGAAATAGATTCTATACTTGATGCTGATGATACCTCTCTGGCACCATTTGTGGCAGGGGTTTCCCTTCTGCATCAAGGTAAGTTGAAGGGGTTAGTGCTCTGGGTATTGGTTGTTACTGGGTTTAAAATTTTAAATTGTTTAAAATTTTAAATCATACAACTCTCAGAGCTCTTTTGTTTTGTGGTCAATAAATCTATGCCGTGTCCTGCGGGACACAGAAACTGCCATCCAAACTTGTCTACCTGGCAGTATGGGTTTCGAACCCGCAACCTCTTGCTTGCCAGGCTGATGCCTCTGCTACCGACTCAGCCCAAGCCATTTTATTAATTCGAAGCATTGGAATAAAACTTTCATTAGGAATGTAATCTTGTGCACGAATAGCTTATGCAGTTGTGCACCCTGCCAAGTTACGTGATCAAGAAAAAACCGGCAAGGTCATCCAAGCTTTCCAGTTCTATTAGACATACGCGCCAACAAAATCCCTGGATCCGTACAATGAAATTTTAAGCATTTCTATTGAGATCAGCGTGTTTCGAACTTCCTTTATCAGCGAAGAAAAAAAAAAGTGGTTGAGCCCCATTTGTGTGTGACCTTGTTGGTGAATTTGTTTTTCACCTTTTTTGTTGTACTTTGTGTTGACTGATGGGGACGAAGGAATTTTTCCATTCCGGCAACCTTGAGTGGGTATTGTGAGGATTATTTCATTGTTGGGGTGGGGGGGTTAGTATTTTTTTTGTAGTTCCCTTATCTATATGTTTTTTGTAGGTCCCTTATCTTTTTTAAAGGTTTTAGAAGGGATTTATCTAATAGTTTTAAAACTTCCAGAAGAACTTTTTAGGTATAGGTACTATATTTACCTTATTTTAAGGTTTCAGAAGGGAGTTTTTTTTTAGAGCTGTAGAATTCAGCTCGGTTCCAAAATTCTGCATCCGTACAAGGGCAACCTACAGGCGATTTTCTTTCGATCACAATGTACTCTCCGATCTTAATCGCTTTATAATAAGCACACATAAAACACGCCCGTAGGATAAGTAAATCCTATTATATGGGCAATTAATAATGAACTCCCTGGACATGTGGATTTTCCCCCGCAGATAGCCTTATCATGTTATTATAATTAGCCTTATGTAAAGAATCATGAGCTATCTACATACGTTTGGTCATAGGAATGTTGAGACAACTGACAACTTCATATGGGTGTAGAGAAAATTCAAGTCCAAGTCAGTACACCGATTCGTATGATAAATATCATCCACGCATGTTAAATTGCCTATGCGTGGATTGAAAATGTTTAGATCCGTTCACATTATAAGATACAAACGTAACATACTCAACATATTTAATTTAATTACATAAATCACGATTGAAAAACGATTAATCTGGGAACTTTTCTTGGGCTTTGTGTTGGTGGATTTCGTGAAGACCTCCAACTTTCAAAGTTATTAGATGCAGAGTTGGTTGTTCCCTCTACCAGAGAAGCTTGTAATTATCAGTGCTTTTTTTTCGCACACATACGCACACACACACACGCACACACACATTCACGCACGGCAATAAGTACAGGGACGTGTGTGCGTGCTTGTCCCAAGTGGTAGGTTGAGGGACTTCGTTATTATTGGACCTTTGATTTTCGCAATAATATAGCCTTTTAGACAATTTTCCATCAAATCTTGCGCATCAACGGGTTCGCGCTACGCCTTCTAGTTTTTGAGAAATTTCAATTTTATCAAGTACAAGGACCGTCCTCCAACTTGATTTTTTTTCAGTGGCGACAGGCAAAAATCACGTTGAGTGTATAAGTACAGGGACCGTCCCTCAACCTGACGTGTGTGAAAAAAATTTCACGACTGGCAATAAGTACAGGAACATGTGTGTGTGATTGTCCCAAGTGTAGGGTTACCAGACAAATTTCAAAAGGAGGACATTTTGGCTAAAAAAAGGAGGACATTCCAACCAAAAGGAGTCCGCGGTTTGTTCGCGGTATCCGCGATTTGTTCGCGGTATCCGCGGTTTGTTCGCGGTATCCGCGATTTGTTCGCGGTATCCGCGGTTTGTTCGCGGTATCCGCGATTTGTTCGCGGTATCCGCGGTTTGTTCGCGGTATCCGCGATTTGTTCGCGGTATCCGCGGTTTGTTCGCGGTATCCGCGGTTTATTCTGGTGAGGCAAAGGGTTCAAAGAATCAGGACCATTATTTTTTGAAAATTTCGCCTGTGGCGCAGTTTACTTATATTTTAATTAATCCACTGTTTTTTTTCTGTTTTTCAGGTAAGACAAATAACTTGACATGAAGGATGTTACTTAGGTGTGTGTGAAACATGTGTAAAAAGACCTAAAATTTCGCCCCCTAATGGTAAGTTACACAAATACTCACAAGCCTCAAGGGCCATTCTTGATCTCTTGGCATTGTATCATCAATCAACATTCTGTGCTGCTCGTTACCCTCTTAATTTCCTCCTTCTTCTTTTACTCTTTCCCACTCAAGTCAAGTGAGGTCGACATATCCATGCTGCTCGATTCTGGGCGAGGCTGCAATTCAAGTTTTCTGGAATCAAATTTTGCCCATTGAAAACACATTTCTCCTTATTTATCTCCTTTTCTTTCAATTCCTCCCACTCAGGTTTGGGGGTATGGGTTGTTACCTCCATCGCATTCACGTAGTGGGCCACATGATGTTCAATTTCCAGCACAGGAATAAGCTCACCCCCTAAATAAACTGTTGTCAGGTCCGCGTGACTCCAGAGTGCTATTTTTCCACGCTTTGTCTGTACGGTATTTGTGTACTTTTTTTTTGTTTATCCCCTTTCCTTTAGATTGTTTCCTTAGTATTTTTACTTTCGTTTTGAACTTTGTTCCTTTCTTTTTTTAATTCACCTTTATATTTACTATGTCGGCTAATAGTAAAAATTCCCACTGTGCCTTTAACACAACTTGAAACAAGCAAAGGCATTTTTTCCCCCCCTGAACAAATATCTCATTGTTTTTAGAAGTTTTAAAAGCCGTTTTGATCCTCCATTTGGTAACATGTGTAAAAAGACCTAAAATTTCGCCCCCTAATGGTAAGTTACACAAATACTCACAAGCCTCAAGGGCCATTCTTGATCTCTTGAAATTATATCATCAATCAACATTCTCTTAATTTCCTCCTTCTTCTTTTACTCTGTCTTTTCCCACACAAGTCAAGTGAGGTCGACATTTCCATGCTGCTCGATTCTGGGCGAGGCTGCAATTCAAGTTTTCTGGAATCAAATTTTGCCCATTGAAAACACATTTCTCCTTATTTCTCTTCTTTTCTTTCAATTCCTCCCACTCAGGGTTTGGGGGGATGGATTGTTACCTCCATCGCATTCACGTAGTGGGCCACATGATGTTCAATTTCCAGCACAGGAATAAGCTCACCCCCTAAATAAACTGTTGTCAGGTCCGCGTGACTCCAGAGTGCTATTTTTCCACGCTTTGTCTGTACGGTATTTTTGTGTTTTTTTTCTTGTTTATCCCCTTTCCTTTAGATTGTTTCCTTAGTATTTTTACTTTCGTTTCTAACTTTGTTCCTTTCTTTTTTAATTCACCTTTATATTTACTGTCTATGTCGGCTAATAGTAAAAATTCCCACTGTGCCTTTAACACAACAGGCATTCTACTGTCTTTGTCGGCTAATAGTAAAAATTCCCCCTGTGCCTTTAACACAAAAGGGATTCCCCCCCCCCCCCTGAACAAATATCTGATTGTTTTTAGAAGTTTTAAAAGCCGTTTTGATCCTCCGTTTGGTCATTTGGTGTTTTATCCTGTGATCCATCATTCTGGTTTCATATCTATCTACATAGCAATCTAGCTGTACACATTGAATTCCTTAATGCCTTTACATTGTGGCAATGCCACTCTCTGAAGGCTCTCAGAATGGGGATTTTCATTATTCACCATTCTTTTGTCTTGATCTAGGCGCACTGGCCATGCCAAGTTCCGGTAAATTTTAAAGCAAACATTGTGAGCTCTTTGTTTTGCACTCCTCAAAAAATCCAAAAATACATTTCCCTGACAAAATATTTGCGAATCCCTAATGTAGGTTAATATGGCTATTGTGGCACTCCTCAAAAAATCCAAAAATACATTTCCCTGACAAAATATTTGCGAATCCCTAATGTAGGTTAATATGGCTATTGTGTTGGTATATCTGTGTATCCTTTGGTTTACCTGTTCTTTCCTTTGTTCAGTCATACCCTCTTCAAAATGTTCAAATTCTTTAATGTGTTTTGTACGTATATCCTTTAAATTGTTTACCTGCCCTTTTGTTATCTACTAATTTCTTTTTAATTTCCATCTACCTGTTAGCAAAACAATAGTGAACATTATTGATCTGTCTGTAAAGGTATCCTTCAACCGAGGTATACTGTTTCCTACTAAAGATGGCATTTCTCCCCCCCTTATCACGTTATCAGCCAAACATCTACTGCTTGGCTATTGTGTTGGTATGTCTGTGTATCCTTTGGTTTACCTGTTCTTTCCTTTGTTCAGTCATATCCTCTTCAAAATGTTCAAATTCTTTAATGTGTTTTGTACATATATCCTTTATATTGTTTACCTGCCCTTTTGTTATCTACTAATTCTTTTTTAATTTCCATCTACCTGATAGCAAAACAATAGTGAACATTATTGATCTGTCTGTAAAGGTATCCTTCAACCGAGGTATACTGTTTCCTACTGAAGATGGCATTTTCCCCCCCTTATCACGTTATCAGCCAAACATCTACTGCTTTTACCTGTTCTAATTTTTAAGTATGTGAATAGTCTGTTCTTCGGAATATCGTCTGCGATTTTTGCGAGGAATGCCTTCAGCTTTATTTATGTCATCTGCTGCAGTGAAATTGTCAAAACTGCCATCTTTGTAGGAAAGTATTTTTATCCATTATCTTGTTTTGTCAAAAGCGATTTGTTTTGCACTCCTCAAAAAATCCAAAAATACATTTCCCTGACAAAATATTTGCGAATCCCTAATGTAGGTTAATATGGCTATTGTAGTTTTTTTTTTTTTTTTTTTTTTTTTTGTAGGTCCCTTATCTATATGTTTTTTGTAGGTCCCTTTTCTTTTTTAAAGGTTTTAGAAGGGATTTGTCTAATAGTTTTAAAACTTCCAGAAGAATATTTACCTTCTTTTAAGGTTTCAGAAGGGAGTTTTTTTTAGAGCTGTTGGATCAGCTTGGTTCCAAAATTCTGCTTTAGAGCGGTGAATTCTTGCTTTTTGCTGAAATTATCAAAGATTCTGATATTTCTACTTTCTACAAGGACTCTCGAAATCCAGGTCGGGTTAAAAGTTGGTTCTTTCGCTCTATAAACTCGTGACGGTTTATGCGATGCTCTTGAAATATTCCACCACTTACCTACTTTTCGCTTTTCTTTTGTATTTGCTTTCCCGTTTGCCTCTTTATCTTTGCTTTTCACATCTTCATCTCCGCTTTTCATTTCACCATTTCGTTTTTCCCGACCGTTGAGCAATTTCCTTATCTATTTTTTGCCAGATGCCGGAGAGTACTGTCTTATCTATCAGTTTTCTTCCTCCCCTGTCTACATGTTTCTCCAATATCCTCTTTCTTTCTACCGGATTATCTTCTGTGCTTTCCTTCCTCTTTCTTCTTCGGTTCCTTCTTTGTCTTCTTCCTCTTCCTCCTTTTCTTCTTCTTTTTCTACCTCTTCTTCCTCCTATTCTGATTTTATCCAAAATTCAACCCTAAACAACTAAACATCCATAGTTAATTCTTGTCTCTGGGTAATAGGTGTGGTAGAAACAGTAAACTATCTAAGTATTTCTTAGCTTTAGGGTTTTTAGGGTTCTTCAGAATTCAGAACGTCCTTTTCTTCTTCTTTTTCTACCTCTTCTTCCTCCTATTCTGATTTTATCCAAAATTCAACCCTAAACAACTAAACATCCATAGTTAGTTCTTGTCTCTGGGTAAAAGGTGTGGTAGAAACAGTAAACTATCTAAGTATTTCTTAGCTTCAGGGTTTTTAGGGTTCTTCAGAATTCCGAACTAACTATGTACTTGATAATTTCTTACTCTAACAAGGAGCCTATTTCTTGTGGGATTTAACAACCTCTCTTTCAACCTAACCCACCTTTCCCACCCTTCTCTTCAGGTTAGACGACCTTGGCAGGCTTTACCCTTGGGTAAACGAAAGGGTAGAGGATGCACACGGTACGTCCCTAACCCCTTACCCTTAAGTACTCCGCCCTGATATTTTAGGAGCTAAAGGTTGTTGTACCCTGTAGCGTTTCCTCGTGAAATGTTTGAAGGTCATCGTCACCATCATCCGGTGTGACCTGCACCAGTTCTCGTCCGATCACTGTAGTTAAGCAACGCGGAGCGTGGATAGTACTTGGATAGGTGACCATCTGCGAACTTCTCCCACGTGATACTGGCATTTTGCGGCCCCACTCAGGTTGAGTGAGGTTAATGTGAGTAGTTGGTATAGTACGACCACCGCACCGCCTGGAGGGTAAAACCCCTGTCTCATATAACCTTCAATGTGTTGACAGGACGTTAAACCAAATCCAACCAACCAACCAACCAACGGTAATACCTAAGTCCATTAAGTTACATAAACCATTGCAAGTAGTTAAGTTTAAAGTAAGGGTGAAGCTAACTGCACTCACTGTCAAGGCTTGTGGATAAACCGTCTTTTTATTATTCATTAGGACTGACATGACATGAAAAACAAAGTCAAATATTTTTTTTTTTATATTGATTACTATTATTGATTGTTGTCACCCATCCAGGTGTGCACCATCCTTAACAGTGCTTAACGTCAGTGTTATTTGTATATAAAAAAAACTGTATACCTACCTATCAACTATTTACGTAGTTCATCATCCAGATTCTAAAATTCTAAAGCTTCTGAAGCGCAAACCTGGCTAATGGAAAATTAACGAAAAGACTTTGCAGCTAACTTCCTGAGAGTAAATCTACCTAATGTAAATGCATACCTCATAATCGCCTTTTGTTCGGAAATAATACAAAGAGAACGAGGAATTTAGCAAGATAAGAAGGAGGAGGAGGAGGAGGAGGAGGAGGAGGAGGAATTTTAGAAAGAGGAGAAAGAGTCTTAAAAAGAGAGCAAGGAATGTTAGCAAGAGAAAAGGAGGAACCTTGGATGGAGAAGAAAGAGTGTTAGAAAGAAAAGGAATAATCCGAGAAAGAGCTAGAGAAAGCTATCTATTCCTAATCTGACGTGATAGGAAGCTGTGAAAGAGGGAGAGAGAGATAAAAGTAGGAGATAGAATGAGAAGAATACATAGATAATAGAAAGTAAAAGTAAAGAGAGAGGTAAGAAAGTGACGGTTTATGCGATGCTCTTGAAATATTCCACCACTTACCTACTTTTCGCTTTTCTTTTGTATTTGCTTTCCCGTTTGCCTCTTTACCTTTGCTTTTCACATCTTCATCTCCGCTTTTCATTTCACCATTCCGTTTTTCCCGACCGTTGAGCAATTTCCTTATCTATTTTTTGCCAGATGCCGGAGAGTACTGTCTTATCTATTAGTTTTCTTCCTCCCTTGTCTACACGTTTCTCCAATATCCTCTTTCATTCTACCGGATTATCTTTTGTGCTTTCCTTCCTCTTTCTTCTTCGGTTCCTTCTTCATCTTTCTTCGGTGAAGGTCAAAGGGGCAATTCAGGTCACGAAAAGGAGAAAAGCAGAAGCTACAGAATACAGCTTTTCCTTTTTTCCCTCTCCTCCCTCTTTTCGGGGGTTTTTCGTTTCCCTTTTCTCTCCACAGTTTCCCCCCTTTGTTTCTGTATTTCCCACTTCTCACCATCTTTATTGTATTGTTCTCTGGGTAAGTTACCTACGAGTATCTATTTTTCATTTATGTTCGTATTCGTATCCTCTATAATGTTTACCTGTTTATTTCTCCCATACTTTCCTCCCTCTTCTTCCTTTTCTTAGCTCTTTCGTTTCTTTTAAAGAACTCCTCTCTCTCTCTTCCTCTCAACTTCCTCTTCTTTCTCCTTCTTCTTCTCCTCCTTCTCCTTCTTCTTCTCCTTCTCCTCCCTTCCTCTTCTTTCTCCTTCTTCTTCTCCTCCTTCTCCTTCTTCTTCCTCTTCTCCTTCTCCTCCTCCTCCTCCTTTTCTTCTTCCTCCTCCTGCTTTACTTCTACCTTGAGGAGAACTATTGAGGATTTTTTTTTTTTTTTTTGTAATTGCTAAGGTGTGACTGTCCCGAAAGCGAAAAGAGAAGGATTACAGGATAGGAGAAAGCCAGGAGGACACGATCCGAGAGAGGAAGGAAATGATCGGCCTCATTTCCCTCGCGCATACACATCCCCCTAATCCTCCTTCCTCTTTCCCATTCCTGTATTTCCATTTCTTTCCCATTCTCTACGTTCCCTCCCCATTTCATTCCATTTCATATTCTATGTGTTCCCATTCCATGGTCTCTCAGAGTCTTCACGTTTCAGCTATTCTCTCCTTCTTCCTCTCCCTTTTCCCTCGTTTCAGTTCTTCCCTCCTTCCTCCTCCGCTTTCTTCCCTCTTTTTCTCCTATTTTTTCCCTTCATTTCTCCTCTCGGTTAAAGCTCTGTGGGAAATCGAGGGAGGGAAAAAATATTCCAGTCCCTCGGAAAATTTATCGTTCCGCATTTCGTCCCTTTTTTACCCAGGCATGGTCGGTTGGGACGGATTCCTTTGACTATTCCGATGTAAAAGTACCCAAAAAGTGCATTGGCGCACTCAAAAACATCCAAAACGGTCCCTAAATCCCCTGTTTTCCACCTTCCCCCTGTTCTGTCCCCCTTCGAAATAATGACTTGCCCTTTATCACCGAAGGTCGCTCTGGATATAAAATAAAAGGCCGTTTTTTGTCATCACCTTGAGGTAACTCCTGTTCTGTGTCGCCACTTATAGGCCTTTCTTTCTTTCTTGGCTTTTATTTTGAATGTTTTTCCTCTTCGTAAGTAGAAAATTTCGTGTTTTACTAGTAAAAAGTTGAAGTAATACCGGTGACAGTGAGGTTGATAACCAAACCCGACCTCAGTGGTGAAGCATCTTATGAATCCAAACAAAGGAATAGAAATATTGAAAATAAGGAGACGTGAAGGAATTTAAGAGGGAAGTGTGGAATCTGAAAGAGAATATTGAGTGACAAAAATAGCATAAAGAGAAGTAGAAGTGACAAAAATAATCCGCGGTTTGTTCGCGGTATCCGCGGTTTGTTCGCGGTATCCGCGGTTTATTCTGGTGAGGCAAAGGGTTCAAAGAATCAGGACCACTATTTTTTGAAAATTTCGCCTGTGGCGCAGTTTACTTATATTTTAATTAATCCACTGTTGTTTTTCTGTTTTTCAGGTAAGACAAATAACTTGACATGAAGGATGTTACTTAGGTGTGTGTGAAACATGTGTAAAAAGACCTAAAATTTCGCCCCCTAATGGTAAGTTACACAAATACTCACAAGCCTCAAGGGCCATTCTTGATCTCTTGGAATTATATCATCAATCAACATTCTGTGCTGCTTGTTACCCCCTTAATTTCCTCCTTCTTCTTTTACTCTGTCTTTTCCCTACTCAAGTCAAGTGAGGTCGACATATCCATGCTGCTCGATTCTGGGCGAGGCTGCAATTCAAGTTTTCTGGAATCAAATTTTGCCCATTGAAAACATTTCTCCTTATTTACGAGTATCTCCTTTTCTTTCAATTCCTCCCACTCATGGGTTTGGGGGGATGGGTTGTTACCTCCATCGCATTCACGTCGTGGGCCACATGATGTTCAATTTCCAGCACAGGAATAAGCTCACCCCCTAAATAAACTGTTGTCAGGTCCGCGTGACTCCAGAGTGCTATTTTTCCACGCTTT
Source organism: Diaphorina citri (assembly GCF_000475195.1). Taxonomy (NCBI): domain Eukaryota; kingdom Metazoa; phylum Arthropoda; class Insecta; order Hemiptera; family Psyllidae; genus Diaphorina; species Diaphorina citri. The sequence continues at coordinate 145,716 of NW_007377616.1, read as the reverse complement.
GTCTGTAGGTACGGTATTTGTGTACTTTTTTCTTGTTTATCCCCTTTCCTTTAGATTGTTTCCCTAGTATTTTTACTTTCGTTTTGAACTTTGTTACTTTCTTTTTTTTAATTCACCTTTATATTTACTGTCTATGTCGGCTAATAGTAAAAATTCCCACTGTGCCTTTAACACAACTTGAAACAAGCAAAGGCATTCCCCCCCCTGAACAAATATCTGATTGTTTTTAGAAGTTTTAAAAGCCGTTTTGATCCTCAAAAAAAAAACTCCGGGAGGTAAAATAAACGTAACACGAGGCAAAATTTTAAAAGGGACAAATTTATAGGCGCGCTGCAGGGATAAAATATCAAAGAGGGAGAAGATCAGAGAAGGGAAAAGGGAAGAAACCCGGGTTGTTTGCTGGATAGGCTTGGGACTCTTGGGAGGAATACTGTGGAAGGAGGGGGGGGGGAAATGTAGAGAGGGAAGGATGGGACTAAACAGTGAAGGGGAAAAAGAGAGGGGGAAAGTTGGAATGAAATTGTGGGAAAGGGAAAGAAGGACAGCTGTAGAGGGGAAATGAGAAAGGGAGGTGGAAGGACGATGGAGAATATACATAGAGAGGGAGGTAGTGGGGAATAAAGCAAGTGACAAAGGGGGATTTCAGTTAGAATTGTGAAGCAAGGGAAAGGTGTAAAGAGAAAGCAGGAGGGACCATGAGAAAGGGAGGGAGAGAGAGGGAGAGGGAGAGTTGAAGCTGTAGAGTTTGTTTGTGGGAGAACGGATGGGAAGGAATGGATAAATGAAGGGATAGAGGGATTTAAGTTAGAGGGAACTGTAATGTAAGGGGAAGGGTTGGGAAATACGAGAGAAGGGTGTAAAGAGGAAGAAGGAGGGAAGAGAAAGAGGGAGGGAGAGTTGAAGCTGTGGAGCGGGTTTGTGGGAGACGGATGAGGAGAAATGAAGGGACAAAGAGGGAAAGGAGGAAGGGAAGGGAGGGCTTAAAGGAGGGAAGGAAAGCAGAAGGGAAGGAGCGATACCTTTTGCCTTCAGCAACATTCCGCATCGATCAGCTTCTAGAGGCCTCTCTCTCTCCCTCTTCTCCCCCTTCTTTCCTTCTTCCTACGTTTATCTTTCTCACTTTCCCCTGCCTTAGTTCAATTTCCCCTTCTCTCTCTCCCTCTCTCTCCCTTTTCCTATCTCTCTCCCAGTCTCTTACTCCTTTCTTTGTCCTCTTCTCTTTTATCATTATCATTAGTGTCATTATGGTCCCTCTTTCTCGCTATCTCTCTCGCCTATTTTTGCCTCCTCATTTCTTATTGGCCTTTTTGTATCCCTTTCCATCTTTGGATTTTAGCTTAAGAACGAGAGAGGAGAGAGAGTTCTGAGCTTCTGAGTAAATATCTTATCTTGGGTGCAAGTGGCAATTTTACTTACATACATATGCAGGTACGCACCTATGTTTACCTGTGTTGATACTTACTGTTATACATATTATTATATTAAGAGCTACTGTACGCGTTTACCTGCTTTTATCAACTTGTGTCTGATTATATTAGGCTTATTAATAAGGAATGTATTAATAACAGGTATACCTGCCTACCTGCCGGTAATATTGGTTAATTATATATACCATTATTTATATATTTATAACATAAAGGTATTCCCCAAGTGTTGACCTATTTTAGGTTTATTTTAGGAAAGGTTTATTTTAGGAAGTCCCTCTACAAATAACTACCAGTTTGAGGGAGGCAGAAAACTAAAATGACAAATGGAGTGTGCCTGAAGGCATGTGATGTGTTCCAATCCACTCGACCCCGAAAAGTGCGTGTTTTTAAAGCTTTTTTTCCTCCACGATTCTTAGTCTCTCTATTACTGAAGAGGCATCAAAACTAGGTTGACTACCACTGCAAGTCCAATACATGCGTATATTTTACACGCGTTAAAACACACGCGCTCCTCTTTTGTTTTTACATCAAGGTCCCCGTGTTTCCCACCTCCCCCCTATTTTGCACCCCATCATTTGAAATAATGGGTGGCCCATGTTTTCCACCATTATATTAGGCTTATTAATAAAGAATGTATTAATAACAGGTATACCTGCCTGCCTGCCGGTCATATTGGTTGACAATATCATTATTTATAACATAAAGGTATTCCCCATGTGTTGACCTATTTTAGGTTTATTTTAGGAAAGGTTTACTTTAGGACGTCCCTCTGCAAATAACTACCAGTTCTAGGGCCTAGTAGCTTAGTCCTTCAGTCTCCTTTGGGATTTCATGTGATTTCTGGACAGTTTCCACATAGGTAATTCTCTTTCGAAAATATAAAAATTACTTCAAAATCTTGTTCTTACGTTCGGTCGTATAACTGTGCTACCTCATTAAGTACTTTCCTATTTCCTACTCATTTTTAAAGTTTTTTTTCTCATGATAGTGATTAAATCTATTTGAAGGAGGCAGAAAACTAAAATGACAAATGGAGTGTGCCTGAAGGCATGTATGTGATGTGTTCCAATCCACTCGACCCCGAAAAGTGCGTGTTTTTAAAGCTTTTTTTCCTCCACGATTCTTAGTCTCGCTATTACTGAAGAGGCATCAAAACTAGGTTGACTACCACTGCAAGTCCAATACATGCGTATATTTTACACGCGTTAAAACACACGCGCTCCTCTTTTGTTTTTACAAGGTCCCCGTGTTTCCCACCTCCCCCCTATTTTGCACCCCATCATTTGAAATAATGGGTGGCCCATGTTTTCCACTAAAAAAAAAACTCCGGGAGGTAAAATAAACGTAACACGAGGCAAAATTTTAAAAGGGACAAATTTATAGGCGCGCTGCAGGGATAAAAAAATATCAAAGAGGGAGAAGATCAGAAGGATGGGAAGGAATGGATAAATGAAGGGACAGAGGGATTTAAGTTAGAGGGAACTCTTATGTAAGGGGATGGGTTGGGAGACACGAGAGAAGGGTGTAAAGAGGAAGAAGAGTTGAAGCTATGGAGCGGGTTTGTGTTGACCGGATGGGGAGAAACGAAGGGACAAAGAGGGATAGGGAGGAAAGGAGGAAGGGAAGGGAGGGCTTAAAGGAGGGAAGGAAAGAAGCAGAAGGGAAAGAGGGATACCTTTTGCCTTCAGCAACATTCCGCATCGATCAGCTTCTAGAGGCCTTCCTCTCTCTCCCTCTTCTCCCCCTTCTTTCCTACGTTTATCTTTCTCACTTTCCCCTACCTTTCATCTTTCTCACTTTCCCCTCTCCCCCCTCTCTCCCTTTTCCTATCTCTCTCCCAGTCTCTTACTCCTTTCTTTGTCCTCATCTCTTTTATCATTAGTCATTAGCTCATTAGTGTCATTATGGTCCCTCTTTCTCGCTATCTCTCTCGCCTATTTTCGACTCCTCATTTCTTATTGGCCTTTTTGTATCCCTTTCCATCTTTGGATTTTAGCCTAAGAACGAGAGAGGAGAGAGAGTTCTGAGTAAATATCTTATCTTGGGTGCAAGTAGCGATTTTACTTACATACATATGCAGGTACGCACCTATGTTTACCTGTGTAGATAATTACTGTTATACAAATTATTATATTTTGGCAGGCTTTACCCTTGGGTAAACGAAAGGGTAGAGGATGCACACGGTACGTCCCTAACCCCTTACCCTTAAGTACTCCGCCCTGAATTTTAGGAGCTAAAGGTTGTTGTACCCTGTAACGCTTCCTCGTGAAATGTTTGAAGGTCATCGTCACCATCATCCGGTGTGACCTGTTTGTGACCTTTCCGTTCTGAAGACAGTGAGGGTTGACTTAAAACTTATCCTCTATAAATGAAACACAAGAAAAGAGGAATAAGGTGGAAAAAGACTGGGGAAAAAAGACTAGGAAGAAGGGAAAAAAGAGTATGAAAAAAGGGGGAGAAAGGTATGAAAAAGAGGCTAAAGAACAGAAAAGAAGAGTATGAAAGAGAGGGGGAAGAAGAAGCCCAATATTCTCTTCCGACTACACTGAGCACTGTTTCGTTCGCATTCCCCCATGCAGCCGAGGTCAATAACCTCCGACAAAGCGATACAAGAGGCATTTCTGTGTACACAGTACGGGATGCTTATTATGCGTTATCAGTCTGAAATGTTGAAATAACTTTGGCCTGACGATGTACATTGCATGCAATGTGTTCTTTAAAAAAATCGTTTCATATTGAAGAGCATTCCATATGGCAATGTTGTTGCTTGTTGTTTGTGTCTTTGTAAAATGATGGCCAAAGAAGTAGTTCTGATGGTGACACATAGGTCACTAAAAAGACATGTTCTAACGGGGATAAAGCTCCGTTAATGTTAAATCTGGTGATGGACAGACTTTCTTTGGATATTTTCCATTGGAAAATCAAATTGATGCTCCCAGCTCGAAAGCATGTTTAGTTGTTCACAATCTCCTAAAAATAACAAACTAGCTAAATGTGCGTACGTGAGAAGTGGCTATGAGATTGCCATAAAAACAATCGGGATACCTATCTCGGTTAGAAATCTAGAGCAAACACTCCTAAGGACACTCCAATATCTAACGAAAACTAAGGACATCCCAATAGATGAGGACGAAATCTATCAAAAACTAAATCTAAGGACACCCTCTGAGATAGATTAGGATGAAATCTAACAAAAACTAAAATCTAAGGACATCCCAATAGATTAGTACGAAATCTAACAAAAACTAAATCTAAGGACACCCTCTGAGATAGATTCGAAATCTAATGAGAACAAACGCACATACAAAATCAATGTCAATTTGGTATGCCATATAGTGAACATTGTTTGAAATTTGATAACAACGCCTAGAAGCTGATAACGCGCCTATGGAAGACCTTGCTGATAAGACAAACTCTCCGATTGATAAAAAAGGTTATGAACGAACACGGACCGAAAATTCGTGTAGCTAATTTGTTTGGAAAAAGATTGAATACACGTAGTACATAATTTGAATTTTGACGCAGTTCTTTTGAATATACCTAAGTTTAATAATCTCTTTCTATTCTACATTAAAGTTGAGCAAAGTGAAGTTATTCTTTTGCACTTATCTTTAATCTTTCAAAGTTGAAATTCAGAATTGTTAACTGAGTGAATCTAGGATGATATACAAAGTCCATCTTTAGGTGTGTCTACAATTTGACTGTCGAACGACATTGCCTGGAACTCATTTGAAGTAGGTAAGATCAAAGGATTATGTTGAAATCAGGAAACCATTTGAAAATTGAAGAAGGCAAGATGAAACAGTTTTTGTGAAATGGAGAAAGCTCACATTGATTACTATTATTGATTGTTGTCACCCATCCAGGTGTGCACCATCCTTAACAGTGCTTAACGTCAGTGTTATTTGTATATAAAAAACGATATACCTACCTACCTACCTATATATCAACTATCTACGTAGTTCATGATCCAGATTCTAAAATTCTAAAGCTTCTGAAGCGCAAACCTCGCTAATGGAAAATTAACGAAAAGACTTTGCAGCTAACTTCCCGAGAGTAAAGCTAGCTAGTAGCCTGATAATCGCCTTTTGTTCGGAAATAATACAAAGAAAGATAGAGAACGAGGAATTTCAGCAAGAGAAGAAGAAGAAGGACGAGGAGGAGGAATTTTAGAAAGAGTCTTGGAAAGAGAACAAGGAATGTTAGCAAGAGAAAAGGAGGAACCTTGGATGGAGAAGAAAGAATGTTAGAAAGAAAAGGAATAATCTGAGAAAGAGCTAGAGAAAGCTATCTATTCCTAATCTGATGTGATAGGAAGCTGTGAAAGAGAGAGAGAGAGAGAGAGAGATAAAAGTAGGAGATAGAATGAGAAGAATACATAGATAATGGAAAGTAAAAGTAAAGAGAGAGGTAAGAAAGATCTGAGAAAGAGAAGAAATGAGAAAACAAAGAAAAAAGCTCACAGTTTAGGCGTGTTTTTAGCCAATGTCGATAGACCAACGTGTAGACGCTTTATGCTGCTTTAGATTGTGTTTAGCAATGGTAGTTATAACTCTCGTTTGCTATAACTATTTGCAGCATTTATAGGATATAGCATACTATAGTTGACAGTACTGCCGATTGTACAGTATTACTGACAATTCTCCTGGACAATATTTCAACCATGTTACCAAGTCTTACCACCGAGATTCTCGTTAACCACATTGTCTACGCGCAATTCTTACTCCGACCAAGCAATTCCTTATCATTCAGCGTCTTATCGCAATCTCCTGTTGAAACCTCTGCTGATGAGTCTATTAGAAGAGCCACATCATCCTAGACATGATATATGGAGAATATCAGATAAGTTATGCTGAGATTGTTGAGTATCAGCTGGTTTGCCTGAGCAATGCTGGGATGGGAGCAGGTCTCAACCTATGGGTTTGAGTCGATGCTGATAGATCAATGAGCTATTGAGTTATAGTAGAACTGGAACGTTTGCAACAAGAGAAATATTGTTGCAAAAGTTTTTCTCGTTCTACTTGTTCTTCTGCTTCTTTTCTCTCTGCTCCTTCCTCCTCCACTTTCACCTCCTCCTCCTCTCTTCTGCTATTGTCTTGTGCGGTTCTGAACATTGATGTATTATGGGCAATATTTGCATTGAAATGCTCAAGTTATGGGAATTCATTCAAAGTTTCAAAACAACCCACATAAGGTTCGTTCTCGAAACAGTGTAGTCTCCCATCCTGTCCTCCTTCTCTCCTCGATTTTAGGACAATAATACCTCCGCTGTTACAGCTCTATCAACAAATCTCATAGGAAAAAAGGGGGGAAATCGCTAGTCGTTTGAGCAACGCTGCCCCCTCGTTCTACCAAGAGCAGCATGGTTCACGTTGTGTGCGTTACGTATTAGGTCCGAGCCAGATTGGCTCATACCTACGTACTCTGTGGCCCTCACCTTGACGCCTCACTACCTTGGAATAGTCAGAATAGTCATCGCCACAATATATCTTACTACTTCCTTCCTATACCGTGTTGGCAGTATTGCTATTGGAATTAGCAGATGATCCAAGAGTGGCTGCTTAGTATTAGCTAATACTTGGTTAGGAGCAGTACTAGAAAATCCAAGAGGGACTGCTTGTTTAGAAGGAAGTCCTGTAATGCTATTGATTTATATTTGCTGGCGATATCGAAGAGAACTTTGTTAATAAAGCTATTACATAGATCATAAAGTGCTTATAATATTTATACTGCTCGAATAGGACAAACAAGTCCCTTTATCCGAGAAGTAGTATACTACCGACCATTATTGTGGTCAAATTCTCAAACACTGCTAAGGATATCCCATACCTCGTCAGGAATTGAACCCCTCCTCATTACCAGACGAGCCTCTTGACCACTACGCCACCAAGGTTGGTACTGATGGTAGGTCATGCAAATGATCCAACTATAGGAGTTCCTCATTGGTTAGGACATTACCAAAACTCCGAGTTTATGACCTCGGTCAAAATGAACTTTAAACCCGGTAGAAGAATCTGCCCATGAGTGTGTGGGTCCTCGGACAAATGATTCCGAGTGGGTGTCTAGATTTTAGTCAAACCAACTTGGTGTGGCTCATCAGTGTCGCCTACATTTTGGGCTATACTTCCCGAATTGCCCTCGCGATATGGGTTTCACTGACAGACTTGATTCGTCGAAGAGAGGTCCTTACTGGGTTTACTTTCGGTGCATATGAATGCCTTGTGCAATCATTATCCATTTATGTATCCATCTGTATGTTTGTATCCATCTAAACACTTCCCTGTCTGCTCCTTTTATAAACTCTGATGTCTTTAGCTCGCTCCAGAATCAAATTCTACCTATGTACATACAATGCCTTCAAATGTCCTTTGAAAAATGACACCATATGGGCTCTTTCCAATGAGATTACCTTGGAAATCCCTTCTGTAAATATCATGTGATATACGAACCTGTTGTCACTAACGAAGGAATTTGGCACGAGCAATTTTCTCTTTTTTTAAAAAACCCTTTTTTTTGTTTTTTTTTTTTTTTTTTTTTTTTTTTTTTTTTTACCGTAATAGACGATATTACGGTAAAAAAAAACGGTTTATAAAATGACGTTAAACCTTCAAAGCTAGTCGACGCGCGAAGGCCGTCGATCGATGTCAACTGAAACCTTCCACACTGCCTTGACAACATACATTCATCGATCGGCCGTCGACTGTGTGTGGACACAGCTTAAGACAAAATTTCAAGTTTGAGAAGGCCCTCCGTGCACTACATGCTTATAAGATCAGCCCTGACGCCAACAATTCTATTGAGAGTATATCGGAGAAGTATCCTCAGAATAAAGAACATCGAGGTCATAGGTACCTACTTGAAGTATTTGGGTCCCCAATGAATCCTCATTCAGCTTCGATTTCAACAAAAACCTCCCGATATATCTTTGTGAACTCAAAATATCAATTACAAGCAGGCTCCGCCCGCTTGCGCGTGGCTGAGGCATGGCCGTATGCATAGAGGCATGGCCGCAGGTGACCGTAGCGTAACTTACCGTATCGTACTGCACCTGACTATACTTGAAGACTAATTTCCAATAATTTCCAAGACTAATTTGAACTTTGAACCGGGCAGATCTGCTCGCTGCCGGTCAAACTCAAGGTTAATTGCCAAAAATTATTTCGGGGGAGTTCTTGAAAGAACTTCTTCTTGAAAAAACTTCTTGGTTCTTGGAGAATTTGGAATGAAGTAATTCGCGAATTTGGAATGAGTTCTTTGTTTGAATTCCACAATGATATAGTATGATCGGTATTATTTTCGGTCTGAAATTCTGAATAGAAATTTTTTCGATCATGTTTAGATGAACTGTTCACGTGCTTCACTTTTTGAAAGGCTTTAATGCCAGGCTTCTCACTTAGTGAGCTCTTCCACCCAACTGGTAAACATAAATTTTGCTACCACGGTCCTAACCCAGGGTGTGACCTGTGTAAGGTGTGATAGTTGCCATCTGAACGAAATTTTGATTGTTTTGAATTTTCTTCTGTTTCAGGTATGTAAATCAATGAATGATCTTGTATAAAAGCTCCGAATACATCCATGTAACGCCAAAAAAGGTTTACGTAAGTCTCGAGCTTTTTTTAATGGTGTGATTGCTCCCTTTAGAGTCCCTGTGTTCCCTAAATTGACAAACTTCTAATCCTTGATGTTTATTGACTGGGGTCACTAATTTCCACTTGTGTTTATTGACTAGGGTCACTAATTCCCCGTTATCACCGAATGTGTGACTGCTCGCTGTAGAGTCCCACGTTATCTGAGTCTTGACTCTTGATTAGGAGCGAATGTCAATCAAATTAAATTGAGATTCCTGCTTGTCATCGGTGTGGCATAACGAGGATTGTGTTGATGTAGCTGTGAGGTTTTGTATGTGTCTGAGCTCTGAGATTAGAATAGAAGAGAATATACCCTGTTTATCCTGCTCGAATGAGACTAAAAAGTCCCTTTAACCCAGCAGTCTCAACAAGATCTCGATTATTTTATGGGTTTAATATAACACAATATAACAAAAGTTTAGAACAGAATACCTTGCTTAATTTAAAAGAAAAGGATTAGACTTCATCAGGTCCTATTACTTTCACGTCCTATTTCACTTCGTCTGTTGCTCCAATACTCGCCTTATTCGAGGAAAACTCATTTCCTGATCGATTACGTATGTAAATGTAAATTGCTCGGGGATTAGAAAACGTTTATGTTTTGTTACGATTTTTTCTCATTTTCCGAAACAAACAAATCCGTCCTAGCACGCGAAACTTGGATTTCTAAAGTAAATGAGTAGTTTGCTTCTTGGCCCTCTTGTTCCTCTTCCTCTTTTCCTCCTTCCCTTTATTAGCCCGTCCTACCTTTATTATTACGATAGTAATAAAAAAGGTATAGTGGACGGGCTATTGTATTCGCTTCGGTATCGTCTGTCTGTCCCCATAGGTAGAGGTAGGTACGTAGGTACTGATTTTCTCTAATCACGATCGAATAAACTACGGGCTAAAAAATTCCCGGAGGGACGGGCCCAGCTTGTTCTTCTTCTTTTTCTCCTTATTCTTCCCCTTCTCCTCCTCTTTCTTTTCCCTCTTCTACTCCGAAGTAAGTGCCTACCTACTAAAACCGGTATCTAGTCAGACATCACCTGTTGGCTCACTCTTCCTCCCTCCTTATCCCAACTTGAACTGCCTAGAATGACTACAGTCAGAATTGGAGAGCATTAAACAGACGAGAACCATCCTTTAGGGGCCTTGTCTTATATATGGTTCTTTATTGCTTGACGCTGTCCAATTGAATCCTGTATAATTCGAGATCCCTTGAAAGAGAAAGCCTAAGAGTATTCATAACCCTTTATATTCGAGATACCTAGAATGCCGAGAGTCAGAAATGACTGTAAATTACGGGGAAATGAGGGAAAGGGACCTTGAAGTTATGAACTTACCTCCCTGACTTACCGCGTATCCAGCTAGTTTCCGTACCAGTTGATTGTAGACACTGAAACTTTTTTTTTCCCTCATGTGTGTTTTTTTTTTTAATGTCTTTTTTTCTACTGAAAAGCCTGCATAGCGGGAGGTCTGCAGACATTTTTTTGCCTACTTTTTTCCTCCCCTTTTCCCCCCTCCCTCTTACCGAAGTATTTACTGCCGATCGATTCATGTGGGCTTTGGAAGAAAACCAAGAGATGGAACTTATCACTCTTCTTGCCTGCTGGGAGTGCTGGGCAAGATTTCGAAGAGTTTTTTCGTCTGTCATCATTTTAATTACCTGATGTTTATTTTAAATAAAATTTCAAGTTAATTTGAAATGTCAAAAGCATTTGGAAAAGCCCTGCAGAAAACTGAAACAGTCAAGAAGTTATTAGTTTTACCGCAGCTTAATGTTTACAATTTCGCATCTCTGCATGGTATGCCATAATTACGTTAATATGCCAGTATGCCATAATTAGACTTGGTTAGGTACTTGAGCTAACGTAAACGACTGTGTAAATGAGGTAATGGAAAAAAAAGTTGAGGTACTTACAGTAAATTTTTACCTTCTTCGTTTTTCTTCCCTTCTCTATATCCCCCCCCCCCCCTTCCCTTCCTCCCTCAGTATGAACATTAAGGTACATACAAGTAATTAGAGGAAAGAGGTAAAAGCTTTAAAATCCAACAACTATTCTCTCCCTCCTTCCCCTATCTTTCTCCTTTCTTTTCCCTCAATCTTCTCTCCCTCCTTTAATATACTTCTATTTATTCCATATGTGCCTCTCCTCTCTCTCTCTCTCTCTCTCTCTCTCTCCCTCTCCCTCTCTCTCTCTCTCTCTCTCTCTCTCTCCTTCTCTCTAGATCTCCCTCTCTCCCCCTTTATTTCCCTCTCTATTTCCCTTCTCTATTCCCTTTCCTCCATTAATTTTTATATTTATGGGGGGCTTCGCCCCCCTCCACCCCCCGGGGGCTTCGCGTGTTCGCTACGCGGGGTTGTGCATGGGGTCGCGCTTCGCACTCCCTTATTTACGGTCGCGCTGCGCGCTCCCGGGGCTTCGCGGGGTTGTGCATGGGGTCGCGCTTCGCGCTCCCTTGTTTACGGTCGCGCTGCGTGCTCCCGGGGGCTTCGCGGGGTTGTGCATGGGGTCGAAGTTAAAGGATCAATTAACTATCCACTTGATCGTCTTTCAGTCTCACCCTACAGAAGGATCAATCAATTATCGAAACGAATAATGAATCAATTATCGAAACGAATAATCAATCAATTATATTATCGATCGGTTTTGTCCGTCACAATCAACAAAACCTCACTCGCGACAAAACAAAGCAGAGCACATGATGGCAGACCTCAATAATTCTAGGACGAGCTTCACTGTAAGGAAGGTTGAGGCTACACACCAGAGTGACTCGCGCAGATTGAGGTTAAAAAAAAAAAAAAAAAAAAAAAAAAAAGAAAATAGGGTAACAACAAAGGTCAGCAGAATTTGAGCAGGAATGACACCCCCTATCTACCCTTATTTAAAATAGCTCAACCTGCACATAATTGCCTCAAAAAAAAGGGGGGGGGAGCTCACAAAATTCCCTCGAAAGTAGAGAAAAAAGGTCCACAAAACTACCTCAAAAGTGGGGAAATAGGTACCCAAAATTACCTCAAAACTGGGAAAAAGGCTCCATCCACAGAGTTCCCTCGGAATAAATAAAATCCCACAGAATTATGTAGTACATTGTACCTCACATACGTACGTAATTTCCCGACCTAATCTTCTCATGTACCTGGGTAAGTACGAGTATGTATATGTAAAAAAAGCTCCAGCGTAATCTCTGGTACTCGGTCGGGATTTTGCTGTGGGAGATAAAACCTCCCCTCAAAACGAGGTAAACGAGAGGAGGGGAGAGAAGAGAGCAGAAGGGAAGTAAATTTTCTCTGTCATCAAGCCTGATAACTCGTCAGGGTCATTCAGGAGTAACGTCATCAGGTCCAAACAGTTGTATACAAATCTACCTGTGATCATAACGACCGTATACTATACAAATCAAGTAATCTATGATCATAACGACCAGTGATTGATCATAGTTAAAGAATGTGCACTTGTGTGCAGTACAATAAAAACGTGCTGTGGTCTATTGAGAAGTTGGCAATACAATCATCACACACTTCGCCCATTATGAAAGTTCCGCAAAACGCCTCACGCGTTCACTTGTGAACAGTAGCCATAGAGTCGAATATCCCGTGGCATAATCACGATTCACGGCGCGCCGATCCGACGCGTGACGGGTTTTGGCACGTCAGATGTTATTGTCACGTGCGCGACGCACAGTAAATTACACAGAACCATATGGGACCTTGACTGTTAGCTGGTAGTTTGAATTGCTTCTAGAAACTCCAGCTTGTCACGTTGTTTGTAACGTTGGGACTAGAAAACACGAAACGACACCCTAGCCCGTGACGTTACCTTGGAATCTATGATAACATTGATGACTTGGGAACGACTAACATAATACCCAACGTCTAAAAGGCTAAATAATCTAAACCCAGTACAACAAAGGTACCTAAAAGAATCAAGGAACGTGGTAGCGGTAGCGCTCCTCCCTGCCAAAGGAGTTTTTGATTTCAGTAGGAAAACAAACGTTTTCACTACGTTGTCTACGTACATAATGCCCCATGTTTGTAGCTCCAACGTTCATAATTCATCATAGCCTAATCGTCAACAAGAATTGACTCACAGTATTTCTAAACCATCAGTGCAAGTGTGTTCGTTCATTAGGAAGCGCGAACGCAGGAAAATCGTTCGTTTTGCCAACAGGTCTTTTTCAAAGTTTCAATAAAGGGATGCTGTATTAACTGTCCCTTTAGACTGTCCGTCTAGATTCGTATAAGCTTAACCCAACTGGGGCTGTTTGCTCACCTAAGCCTCAGAGTGGGCTTTCTGTGTACACGATTGCCCAAAGTCCAAAGTTTTCGCAAAGTGTCGTAACTCACTCGTAACACAACCTAGAAATTTCTGTAGAACTGTAGTCTGAGGGAAGTTATTTGTTTCTACTTATATCATTGGTAAGAACTAAGAATTAATATAAACCATTTTTAATCGAATTCTATTAGACTCGAATGCTCGAATCACACGTAACGCATAACACACCCGTAGTCACTCTTAACTTCTGGAGGACACCCTCCCTCGCTTGGAATCAGCAAACACGGAAACAGGCAAGTCTCGGCAGCAAGGTTTCATTATTTGATCTTGGGTTTCTCGATATATCTCGACGATTTCAACTACAACGTGTACAACAATTAGCTACAATATTGTTCACGAATATCTCGCCGAGTATGATTGTCAAGGTGAGATGAATTTTGTGTAAGATTTTCTGCTCCTGAGTTTTGCTCTCAGGTAGAATTTTCTGCTAACTCTTTGCTAGTTTGCTCTCTGTAGAATTTTCTGCTAACTTTCCTTCGAGTTTCCTGTCAGGTAGAATTTTCTGCTAATTCTGCTGCTAGTTTGCTCTCTGTAGAATTTTCTGCTAACTTTCCTTCGAGTTTCCTGTCAGGTAGAATTTTCTGCTAACTCTGCTGCTAGTTTGCTCTCATGTATAATTTTCTGCTAACTCTGCCATTACTCGTAGTTCGCTCTCAGGTATAGGTCCTAGGAGCTCGGCTCAGAGAGCAAGTTCGAGTAGCGCTCTGTTAACAGCTGTGGTTGTGATGGAACTGGAAAAACATGGAAATTATTCATTGATGTATTTACATATGCAGTTCTGTGTTTTTCCGATCAAACTCCATACACCTTGCTAACAATCCAAGTTAACAGAGGAATAACCCAACTGAACAAATTTTCCAAAGTACAAATGGTATTGGATTGGATCAAAACGATAAATTGAACACACGGAACGAAGAAAGACTCCAAACACTGTGAAGCGAACTTCAAATCTTATTAGATCAAAACGACAAATTCATTGCACAAATTCACAATCAGGAAACACTGTTATACTGTGAAGCATCAGAAATATGAGATTAGGAACAAATGAAATCGAAATGAGACGAAAGGAATTGAGAAAGAAGTGTTAATAAGAAGGGCCCCCTTGCGTCGGGGACTCGGGGCTCCGACCCAACCTCTGCCCAAGGTCTCCAAGACATTCGGAGATGTGTCTGGCACCCCAAGGTTCTTTCGGAGCAGACCTTGGAAACCCCATCATCCTAGCACACACACACACATACTCGGGTAGACCGAGCGTATGAGCTGATGTGGCTCTGAGTCTTCTTGGATCAGGGACGGTGTTTAGGAGCGGGTCTTTGGGAGGAACTTATGGGGCTATGGTTTGTGGTTGTTGGGGTATCTGGGGTTGGGGCTGTGATACTATGGTTGTTGAGGTATCACCAGAGTTTAATTTGTATAGAATGGAGTTGTAATATGGCTATGGTCTTTCGTGTAGCAGGTATTCAGGGATTTGAAAATTCAAGGGATTCGATTTGTTTTGCTTGGATTGTCTACAACAAATTTTTATAGGATTACTCCATAATTTGACCTTTGTTCGTCTGTTGAGGTTCATACTTGTTCTTGACTACTAAAACCTGTGAAGTTTTGCTGACGAACAGTTGACGAATCATATTAGACTAGTATTCCACTTTGTCCTGTGACCTTTTGTTGACGTTTTCGGTTGTAAGTATCTTTTTCAGTCTAATGCTGGCAGTATAAGCGGAGTATACGAGTGTTCTATCTCTGTATCTAACATACCTATCTATTCTATTCACTTTTTTGGCTGTCATTAAACAAGGAGTCCACCACGTTGGCTGGAAAATCTCGAAATGACTCACGGAATTTCACATGCCTTGTGCAGTGGCCTTCGCAACATGTGATACTCCTATTGCCACTGCAGTCTAGTTGCGAGTCTGTGTAAGGAAAACGTGCTCTGGAATGACTAAGGTGAGGGTGTGAGGGAAGTTATTTTAACGACAACAACATCAGTGTACAAATTGAAAGCTTTGAATTCGCGTGACTTTCGACCACACGGAAGGACTGGAGAATTTGATTTTCGATTACTAATTTTAGTTTCCTCGACCGTAGCGTAACTTACCGTATCGTACCACACCTGACTATACTTGACTGTACCTAATCGTATCTGACTGTTCCGTACCGTATGTCGTATCGTACCGTACCTGAACCTACCGTATCGTACCATATAGTACAGGACCTGACCGTAACGTACCGTATCTGACCGTACTTGACAGTACCTGACCGTACCATATCGTACCGTACTTGACTGACCCTAACCGTTTGGCCATGGGGGGTGGAAGATTAGAACCGAAGGAAGAGGAGAACAGGAATGGAATAATAAAGAGAAGAGGAGACGGGAGAAACGAAAGTAGAGGAATCATAGGAATGAGAAGAAGAGGACATACAAGGGAGGAAAGAACAGAGAAAGGAAGATAGAGGAATAATATACAAATGAAAAAAAGAGAAGAGAGAATGGAGAGGGAAGGAGAGAAGAGTGAAAGGAAGGTAGAAGAAGGAGATGTAGGAGAAGAAAGTAGAGAAGGGAGGTTAGAAGAAAACGAAGAGAAAGAAAGGTAGGGGAGGGAGGGAGCTCTCTCCCACAAATCTTTCGACCTCTCTCGCAACTTTCCCCCCTATTTCTTTGCACACCACAGCACCTTGTGTTCCAATACTATTCTACCCTGAAAAATTCAGAGAGCAAATGGGAGAGATATGGGTGGGAGTGAGAGGGAGGAATGGATGGGTGGGAGAGAATGAGAGGGAGGGGGAGAGAAAGGGAGGAATAGATGGGAGAGAGTGGGAGGTAAACGGGATATTGGGGTGAAGGTCAAAGGAGCAATTCAGGTCACGAAAAGGAGAAAAGCAGAAGCTACAGAATACAGCTTTTCCTTTTTTCCTCCTCCCTCGTTTCGGGGGTTTTTCGTTTCCCTTTTCTCTCCACAGTTTCCCCCTTTGTTTCTGTATTTCCCACTTCTCGCCATCTTTATTATATTGTTCTCTGGGTAAGTTACCTGGCGAGTATCTATTTTTCATTTATGTTTGTATTCGTATCCTCTCTATGATATTAAATTTATTTACCTCTTTATTTTCTCCCACATTTTTCCTCCCTCTTCTTCCTTTTCTTAGCTCTTTCGTTTCTTTTAAAGAACTCCTCCTCTTTCCTTCCTCTCAACTTCTTTTTCCACATCCTCCTCCTGCTCCTCCTCCTTCTCCGCACTTTTTACCTTTGGGAGGAGAAGAACTACTGAGAAGAGAAGAAAGTTTTTTTTTAAAGGTTTGGTAGAAGGAACTGTAACTGTTAACGTCCCGAAAGCGAAAAGAGAAGGATCACAGGATAGAAGGAAGCCAGCCAGAAAGGCCGGCCTCATTTCTCTCGCGCATACACGTACCCCTTTTTCCCATCCTGTATATCTCTCCCATTCTCTATATTCCCCACTCCATTCTATTTCATATTCTATGTGTTCCCATTCCATGGTCTCTCAGAGTCTTCACGTTTCAGCTATTCTCTCCTTCTTCCTCTTCCTTTTCCCTCGGTTCAGTTCTTCCCTCCTTCTCCGATTCCTCCTCCGCTTTCTTCCCTCTCTTTTCCTCCCCTTCCTCATTCCTCTCTCGGTTTATGCTCTGTGGGAAATCGAGGGAGGGAAAAAATATTTCAGTCCCTCGGAAAATTTATCGTTCCGCATTTCGTCCCTTTTTTTTACCCAGGCATGGTCGGTTGGAACGGAATCCTCTCTCTCTCTCTCTCTCTCTCTCTCTCTCTCTCTCTCTCTCTCTCTCTCTCTCTCTCTCTCTCTCTCTCCATTTTCTCTTTACATATTTGATAAAGGGAGGTCTTATCGTCCCAAAGTTGAAGGGCGAAAGCCAGCCGTTCGGAGAGCGAGCCTTAACCTTTTAGGATTTCGCCCCGGGCGGGAATCAAACCTAGCTCTAGCAGGGGTTTTACCAGGCTATAACTAGGCTGGTACAATATAGCTACTACAGTCGAACCTGGATATAAGAGAATCCAGGGGACCACCTTTTTTTTTCTCTTACATCCAGGTTTGACTGTATTAGGCTGATAAAGTACTTTGGAATAACAAAGTAGAACAGAATATACCTTGGTTTTATCTTAAAGTACCGAGGGAAAAGTGATCACTGTGCCGAATTCTCAAGCAATATTGTGCCGAATTTTCAAGCAATATTGTGACGAATTCTCAAGCAATATTGTGCCGAATTTTCAAGCAATATTGTGACGAATTCTCAAGCAACATTGTGCCGAATTCTCAAGCAATATTTTCTCTCTGAGCACACAACTGGGTCACCACCCGAAACAAGAACAATAGAGAGGTCCTCATTTCATAACGCTGTACTGAGTGTCCTAAAAATAATATCTGGTGATCTAGTTTCCGTGTATCTTAGAGTCACTCACATTGTATCTAGAGTCACTCATATTGTATCCAGAGTCACTCACAACACATAGTCTTGATAGTGTACACTCGTCTTTGAATGGCGGTGTTTGAATGAAAGAAATAAACTGATGGATTTAAGAAAAAATGTTCATCGTTTACAAACTCCCTGAAATTGATTAAGGCGCTAGTACAATCCAAGTTAGGGCATTCACGTAAAACACTTAAACAGATTCAGTAGGAAGGGCGATGCGATTTACCTACTCGTCATAATTCACTATTATAATTAAATTCACTAACATGTACATAATTCAATTAATTTCCATAGCCTACGTTGTTTCCGACATTAGCACCTTATTGAGTACTTACCTAAGTGACGAGGGCACCCTTAGGAAGCTTACCTCACTTACCTTGAGTGCTTGTCAAGTTCATCCTCAGTAAGTGAGGACACTCAAGTATTAGACTGAGCATAGTCTAGTAGTAATACCTACCTATAGTAATAGTCTGTACTTTGTAGTAGTTACTCACTAACTCACTAGTATGTCATAGACTTAAGTAGGGGTTATACGTAATATTGCATAGGAGGTTAGGTACTTTTTTTTTCGAACAAAGTGAGTTTCAAGTTGTAACTCACGTTAAGCAACTTTGCGCGTGGATGGTATCCGGATGGGTGACCATCTGGGCAATTACATATTGTTACCTTTCCCCGGCCTCACTCAGGCTTGGTGAGGTTAACCCATTTATGCCCGTTATTAACGAATGGTGAATTTTTCATTTCTGATTACAGGTAAGAGGTTAACGCACTTAAGACGGCTTCTAACGCGTCTGGAAAACCATGAAAAGCTTGGGTTGTAAGTATGAAAGTTAGGTCTAACGGTAACGCACTTGTCTGCCATACAGAACGTCATGGGTTCGATTTCTATCACAAAAAAAATGTGCATTTACAATTTTACATACATAAAAACCTGACTCAATGACTCAATCTCTAAAATCCTGAAGTTTAAATCCTGAACCGTCCTGAAGTTTAAATCCTAAAATCCTGAACCGTCAAGTTATACAACACAACTGATCAAGCGCTTCTAGAATTGAGAATTGAGGACACTACCAAAAATAGGTACGCGTTGATAAATGACTCTTAAATCCACTATAATCAACTGATTAACATCATTGAGCAATGATTAATTGAAGGACCCAATGGCCCATTGTAATAGTTATTTATTTACTCAATTACTGCTCTTAATGGGAGCTAGTTTTTTCATAGCACTGAACTAGCACTGAAATAATTAGTGGTTGGGTGGAAGAGCTCCTGCAGAAGAACCCTGCCATCTAAGGAGAAAGAAAAAATGCTACAATAGACCCATGTGCCTAGTTCGCTTTTAGGACAGCGCCTCTGCCTAGTAAAGACAGCCCCTAAGCCGTGTGTTTTGATTCCCACCCCGGGGCGAACTTTATCTCAAACAGATAAGTTTCGTTCTTAGAGCGGCTGGCTTTCTCCTATCCTGTCCTCCTACTCGTCTTTCTCCCTTCGATTCGGGGGACGATAGGACCTCCGGTTTTGCAATTCCTACTATCAAACCTCTTGAGAAAAAATATAGGATAAGGGAAGTTAAAAGCCGATATTGTACATCTTTAATCCAATGTAACTTACTTTAGACATACATTACAGCTTACAACAAAGCAACATATTCTAATTCACCACTTTGCTTCCCCAAAAGACAACGCTACCGCCTCGCGTTTGAGCAATGGCACCGCACACTGCACCGAGTAAAAAAGAGGAAAGTGGGACGGCATCCTACTTTCGAAACACTGAGTGCAGAGAAGTGAAGCCCTACTTTCGAAATACCCAGTGACGAGGAGTGTAGAAATCCATCGGTGTAGTAGCTTGGAGTGGAGAGAGAGGTAAAAGTGTGCCACCATGCTGTAGTCAGAGCCTTCGAATTGTGACCAGTGGCGACTGTGGCCTAGGCCCGGGACTGTTGTTGTTCATGGTTTGTTTACTGAGAACGCTCGGAGACTAAGCGGGTTTGGTTGTCGAGAATGCTCCGAAAGCAAATTTCAGCGTGAGTCTCTAGTCTTGGGCTTTAGAAGTGATGTATTGACTTGGGTTAAAACACCTTTGTACAAATATATTAAGGTGCGCGGTAGTGCTCTGCCCCAGCAAGCCAAGAAAGTTTAACCGCGCTACTAGAAGTATTATGCGCCATCAAAGTTCATAAATGATTGACCTTATGATTTGATTTGAATTGAATGAAAAAAGTCTTACTAAATGCGGTAGCTTCTGTGTGATGGTGGTGTGGTCCCTCGCTTCCTAAGCTGGAGAGTGCTGGTTCAGCTTCAACTGGGGCATTTTCTACCCCCTATTTAAACTGCGTTGGTAAAGGGACTTTCCAGTTTCATCTTAAATTATTATGTTACGGCGGTCTCTTCGTGATCCCTAATGTGCGAAGTCCATTTTTGTTTAGGACTATTCTAATCTTCAATGATCATTGCAAATTCCGCGCTCCTGGTCTGATTCGAATCATTGGATTCGCGCTATGTTGCTGGTTTATTTGATTTGTTTTCGTATCATTTTGTGCTCTAGTAAAGACAAATTGGATTGGTGCAATATTCGTCTCTCACCATCCATATTCCATTATCCATATCACCATCCATATTCCATTGCATTATCAGTCTATCACCATATTCCAATCCATTAGGTGTGGAAATGGCGAACGTGAGTGATTGGCTATTCAATTTCCAGTCGAAACTGATATGTGGGACGCTCTTTTTGAAGGGTTAGGTAGAACGCAAAAATATGTCACCTTCTCCCTTATAATTTTTAAAGGGGAAAAGTCATGTTCAACAATTTTGACAGTAAAAAAGAAGGGAAAACAAACAAAGTGAACGACCTGGTATTTTAATATTAAGTCGTTCATGCCGCGCCGAATTGTCGAAAACAATGATTAAAAAAAGAAGAAGATAAAGAAATATTAAAATGAAAATTCATAAAAATGCAAAAAATTGTTTCCAAAAAATTTCTCAACCATGCGGGAGTTAAATTTTTCAAATTTCAATTGAGCTCTTCTCACTTTAAAAACTCTTCCCTCCTCCTCCTCCTCCTTCTCAAAAAACACTACTCCACGCTCTGTTTAAAATCATTTTATCGCTCCGATGAGCACATTTTATTCTTTCTGGCATGGTGTTTTTCAAACGAAAATTACGAAGTTTTTGCGTTAAAAGCATATGTATTTGTTAGTTTCCCTCAAGTTTCTGTGTTGCAAAACTGCTTAACGATGTCAGATTGCATTTTTTGGAAACTCGACATAAACACGAGAAAATACAAGTATTACATGAAATTATTCCCCCCTAACCCCCCTTCCTTTCTTAGCACTTCTAAGTGAACTGTTGAAAGAATTAGGGATGCATTATCACCTCGGAGAAAGAAGCCGGTTAGGATCCTCTCAAGTTTCTGTGTTGCAAAACTGCTTAACGATGTCAGATTGCATTTTTTGGAAACTCGACATAAACACGAGAAAATACAAGTATTAGATGAAATTATTCCCCCCTTCCTTTCTTAGCACTTCTAAGTGAACTGTTGAAAGAATTAGGGATGCATTATCACCTCAGAGAAAGAAGCCGGTTAGGATCCTTTTTTGGAGAAGGTTGTTCGTTCTCGGAACGGCTGACTTTCTCCTATCCTCTTCTTCGATTTCGGGACGATAAGACCTCCGTCGTTACAGTTCCCTCAATAATAACAAATAATAATAATATTAATAATAATAATAATAATAATAATAATAATAATAATAATAATAATAATAATAAAAAAAAAACGGTCTCCAGTGTTCGAATTGTCCCGTGCACTAGATAGTGTCGAATTGAACCATTTTAAATAACAATCCCAATTTTCGTTGTTGCAATTAAAATCATTACGGATAATTACATGTCTAAACGGGATTTGGGTTACACGGGTAATGTCATGTAATTGAAGGCAATCGCGCGCACACAACCGATTCAGTCAATTTTTACATGTACCTACCTCGTATACATGTACCCAAGCTATCTTGCGTACTAACCACTCCAATTTGTGTTATGTGATTCATTGTTCTTCTACATTGTCCATGTGACATAAGCAATTTGGCATGTTATATCATCCTGTGCTACTGCTATGAGTTAATAAGTAGCACACTGGAGAGTTGTATTATTTGACAGCCATGGTATGTATTTAGACCATCTTGCAGGTGCTGACCACGGGCGACGTTGCTTATCTTCAGTGATACGTTGGAAACTGGTACATTCATCGGGATGGGTGTGCAAAGGAATAATGGAAGAGAAAATTGAAAAAAGTAGAAGGGAGGAAACCTTTTTTTTTGCAATGGCTGGAATTGAACCCACGTCCTTTTCACGTGGTTGACTGCAGGCCCGAAATAGACAGCATGAGTGTCCCAGATGGCCACCTTTAAGGGTGGCCATCTGGGACGTATTCAGAGTGATTCAGACCATCTTGCAGGTACCAACCACGCTCAACGTTGCTTGAGGAAGAGGCAAATTAAAAATTTAGGTTCCTCATTCGGTTCTTTTCATTGATTGGGAACTTGGTATTCGAGATCGTAAGGCCGCTGGCGAATTGGGAACTACCGCTCTTGTAGCATTACTATAGCATCTAACAGCGTGGCCTTATACTCATTAGCCAAGTATTGCCTGATGACTGTAGCAATAGGTAATACCTCTGAGTACTAGATTTGATTAGTCAATCCTTCGGTGCGGTGTCTGCCGTTAGCCCAGATCCCTACTTTAGGTTCTAGGACAGTGCTAAACAATAGTGAACACGAGGTGAGCGTGGCTTGTTCGGTACAACTATTGTTGTAATGACCGGTACAATTTGTTGTGTACTGACCGGTACAATTTGTTGTTGTACTGACCGGTACAAAGTGTTGTATACGGGACCGGTGTTTGGTGAATTGCGTTAACGATCATCAGCAGCAACAGCATTATTATCAACAGCAATAGCATTATAGTCGTCGTCAGTAAGAGCATTATCATAGTCATCAGCAACAACAACATTATCAACATCAGGAATAGCATTACAGTTATCATCATGGGCAGAACAATCATCATCACTAATAGCATTATGATCATCAATAACAGCAATATCATCATGGGTATCATCGTCAGTAACAGTATTATGATAGAGAACCGTGCCTACTATATCCTCACAATTATCAGTAGCAGTAATAGTAATATCACAATCAGTATTAGTAACGGTAGTATCACAATCATCAGTATAAGTATCAATAGTATCATACGCAACATACTCATGATGACCACCATTATCATCATAATCCTAACCATAGCACCTCGGAGTGACCCGTTATTCTGGGCCAGTCTGAACCGGGGCCTATCGGAACAGGATTAGTGAACCATCAGCAGACAGATCCGGAGCAAGAATCAAGTTAGAGGAAGTTCACATGTAGGCACGGTTCAGGGAATCGGTAGCCCGCGGGACAGGTTATTTTGTCAGTCAGTGCTGTTACACTGAGGTAACATGGAGCAAGCTTCAAGACCCAATCAATTTAATGCAAAATTTTCAGAATTTCAACCCGCAAGACCCCTTTTTTCGACTCGTCGCGTCGAAAGGCGCTATCTTAATCTATCACACTCAGTTAAGTGGAAACATGCTTCTAGGCAACAAGTAGCAAGCTCCAAGACCCTATCAAAACCCTTAGAAATAATAACCCTTAAGACCCTTTTCGACTCACCAGTAAAGGCTCTATTACACATGGCTACATAAGGAGGCTGTAGTAAAGCTACCCCAAGACAACATGGAGTATGCCCTAACTAAGACCTTATATCAATTCAATGTAAAATCTTTGAAGAAGCATGCTGCCTGTTGCCTCATGGTCTCCTAAGTGCTACAGATTTTCTTCATCAACCGGAGGTTATTCCCCTATTTAGGTAAATACACTCTTAAACCATTATTCGTTATTTACTCCTAAAACATCTTAGTAAACGGTTTAGCGAGTCCCCTATGTATCTTAATACACTCCTAAAGCATCATTCGTTATTCACTAAGGTGGTGATTTGTTGATATCCCAGGCGGTGTGCTGCCGATTTACACACTATGTACCGTCACATTTTCAACCCATGTTTGCTGGGAGAACCCGTCTTTGCTGGAAGTGTTCAATAAATGCAATTTTAATCGATTCCTCTATGTCTGGAAGTCGCTGAAAAAGGGACTTGCAAAGTCGTCCTATTTGGAATTCGATGACGGGTCTCCTAAGTGCTACAGATTTTCTTCATCAACCGGAGGTTATTCACTCCTAAAACATCTTAGTAAACGGCTTAGCGAGTCCCCTATGTATCTTAATACACTCCTAAACCATCATTCGTTATTCACTCCTAAAACATCTTAGTAAACGGCTTAGCGAGTCCCCTATGTATCTTAATACACTCTTAAAGCATCATTCGTTATTCACTGGTCTCCTAAGTGCTACAGATTTTCTTCATCAACCGGAGGTTATTCCCCTATTTAGGTAAATACACTCTTAAACCATTATTCGTTATTCACTCCTAAAACATCTTAGTAAACGGCTTAGCGAGTCCCCTATGTATCTTAATACACTCCTAAAGCATCATTCGTTATTCACCCCTGAATCATCTTACTAACAACCTAGCGAGTCGCCTATGGCAACCCGTGTTCACCGTCGGAAAGTAAGTCAAGTCTGCCGATCGGTGCTTAACCTAAAAAACACGAAATCCGAATCAAATAAATAATGCTGAATGTAACCAATTACACCAAGCATAAAATGTAACCAATAGGAGTGCTTATATTGTGCGAACGAAATGGATTTGCCATCAGGGGCCGCTTTTAACGAACAGAGTTTCTTGTAGTTTTGCCTTTTTCTTTCATCGTAACTCTTGAACGGTTTGGGCGATTTCGATAAAATTTGGCAAGATTGTTCAACGAATTTGGGCCCTATGGGGTCTCCCAAAGGTACCTCATTAAATTTCCCTTTTAAGAAATACACGACCGCGTTCTATTTTATGAAATCCGCAGGAGCTTTGACTGTCTGAGCTCAAGTTATGCTCAGAATAAAACAGAATACAATGTCTAGCAAGAGATCGAAAGCTTCGTGAATTTCTACAAGTACTATTGTTGGTCACATAAATCCTAATCTGTAAGAATTAGTTGCGAGATTTAAATTTTAAATTAAAGAATTAAATGGCAGATTTAAATCCCTCATCTAATTCTTCGTGCAGAGATTCAAATTCAACTCTTGAACGTTTCGAGATGTTAATCTGTTTTGAATTCAAATTTGCACAAAAGCAGGGTGATAGGAAATCAGTGGAAATGAAACGGTGTTTGCTGATAATACTAGGGAACTTGATACTAGGGGAATTGAGATAATGAAACACCCACCACCGAAGTTTCGCCGTAAATTGCACATTTACAACAAATTGTACCGGTCATTACAACAATAGTTGTACCGAACAAGCCACACTCACCTCGTGTTCACTATTGTTTAGCACTGTCCTAGAACCTAAAGTAGGGATCTGGGCTAACGGCAGACACCGCACCGAAGGATTGACTAATCAAATCTAGTACTCAGAGGTATTACCTATTGCTACAGTCATCAGGCAATACTTGGCTAATGAGTATAAGGCCACGCTGTTAGATGCTATAGTAATGCTACAAGAGCGGTAGTTCCCAATTCGCCAGTGGCCTTACGATCTCGAGAACCAAGTTCCCAATCAATGAAAAGAACCGAATGAGGAACCTAAATTTTTAATTTGCCTCTTCCTCAAGCAACCATCAGGCAATACTTGGCTAATGAGTATAAGGCCACGCTGTTAGATGCTATAGTAATGCTACAAGAGCGGTAGTTCCCAATTCGCCAGCGGCCTTACGATCTCGAATACCAAGTTCCCAATCAATGAAAAGAACCGAATGAAGAACCTAAATTTTTAATTTGCCTCTTCCTCAAGCAACGTTGAGTGTGGTTGGTGCCTTTAAGGGTGGCCATCTGGGACACTCATGCTGTCTGTTTCGGGCCTGCAGTCAACCTCGTGAAAAGGACGTGGGTTCAATTCCAGCCATTGCAAAAAAAAAAAAGGTTTCCTCCCTTCTACTTTTTTCGATTTTCACTTCCATTATTCCTTTGCACACCCATCCCGATGAATGTACCTGTTTCTAACGTATCACTGAAGATAAGCAACGTCCCCCGTGGTCAGCACCTGCAAGATGGTCTGAATCGCTCTGAATATATCCCATGGCTGTCAAATAATACAATTCTCCAGTGTGCTACTTATAGCAGTAGCACAGGATGATATAACGTGCCGGCCAAGTATTGCCTGATGACTGTAGCAATAGGTAATACCTCTGAGTACTAGATTTGATTAGTCAATCCTTCGGTGCGGTGTCTGCCGTCAGCCCAGATCCCTACTTTAGGTTCTAGGACAGTGCTAAACAATAGTGAACACGAGGTGAGTGTGGCTTGTTCGGTACAACTATTGTTGTAATGACCGGTACAATTTGTTGTTGTACTGACCGGTACAAAGTGTTGTATACGGGACCGGTGTTAGGTGAATTACGTTTACTGAGGTGGTGATTTGTTGATATCCCAGGCGGTGTGCTGCCGATTTACACACTATGTACCGTCACATTTTCAACCCATGTTTGCTGGGAGACTGAACCCGTCTTTGCTGGAAGTGTTCAATAAATGCAATTTTAATCGATTCCTCTATGTCTGGAAGTCGCTGAAAAAGGGACTTGCAAAGTCGTCCTATTCGGAATTCGATGACGGGTCTCCTAAGTGCTACAGATTTTCTTCATCAACCGGAGGTTATTCCCCTATTTAGGTAAATACACTCTTAAACCATTATTCGTTATTTACTCCTAAAACATCTTAGTAAACGGTTTAGCGAGTCCCCTATGTATCTTAATACACTCCTAAAGCATCATTCGTTATTCACTACTGAATCATCTTACTAACAACCTAGCGAGTCGCCTATGGCAACCCGTGTTCACCGTCGGAAAGTAAGTCAAGTCTGCCGATCGGTGCTTAACCTAAAAAACACGAAATCCGAATCAAATAAATAATGCTGAATGTAACCAATTACACCAAGCATAAAATGTAACCAATAGGAGTGCTTATATTGTGCGAACGAAATGGATTTGCCATCAGGGGCCGCTTTTAACGAACAGAGTTTCTTGTAGTTTTGCCTTTTTCTTTCATCGTAACTCTTGAACGGTTTGGGCGATTTCGATAAAATTTGGCAAGATTGTTCAACGAATTTGGGCCCTATGGGGTCTCCCAAAGGTACCTCATTAAATTTCCCTTTTAAGAAATACACGACCGCGTTCTATTTTATGAAATCCGCAGGAGCTTTGACTGTCTGAGCTCAAGTTATGCTCAGAATAAAACAGAATACAATGTCTAGCAAGAGATCGAAAGCTTCGTGAATTTCTACAAGTACTATTGTTGGTCACATAAATCCTAATCTGTAAGAATTAGTTGCGAGATTTAAATTTTAAATTAAAGAATTAAATGGCAGATTTAAATCCCTCATCTAATTCTTCGTGCAGAGATTCAAATTCAACTCTTGAACGTTTCGAGATGTTAATCTGTTTTGAATTCAAATTTGCACAAAAGCAGGGTGATAGGAAATCAGTGGAAATGAAACGGTGTTTGCTGATAATACTAGGGAACTTGATACTAGGGGAATTGAGATAATGAAACACCCACCACCGAAGTTTCGCCGTAAATTGCACATTTTGTTTCACCATTAATTCCAAACCTGGCAGCTTGGTGGAGGAATAAAACGAAGGGTTTCGAAATCTACGAGAACAGCTGTTGACGGCAGGTATGACCTCAGCAAATACTAAATCGGCTCACGCCAGAGTTAGTACCTACGCTACAATCAATGAAGCTACAAATGAAGCTGCTGGAATAATGAAAGAAGTTTCGCCGTAAATTGCACATTTTGTTTCACCATTAATTCCAAACCTGGCAGCTTGGTGGAGGAATAAAACGAAGGATTTCGAAATCTACGAGAACAGCTGTTGACGGCAGGTATGACTTCAGCAAATACTAAATCGGCACACGCTAGAGTTAGTAAGTACCTACGCTACAGTCAATGAAACTACAAATGAAGCTGCTGGAATAATGATAGACCTTCCGAAATCCTTCAACGGCCCACGCTAGGGTCGGGGTCCACTGCGATAAATGAAGCTTCAAATGCTGCAAATTTTTTGGTGATCCCGAGTTACTTCTGGAAAAATTAAAAACCACGGTGGAAGTTATGAGCAATCCCCATCGCTTGTGTCTGGTAATTTGGTCTGCGCATGGGATTATGTAATCCGATAAACTCTTGTATTAAACCGATAACCGATTTCTCGTGCCACGGTTAATACGGTGCTCAATTGAAGAGAAATTGCAAGTGAGCAACTGGGTTCGGAGTGACTCAATTGTGATGGGAGAAATCGGTGGTTCAGCATCAGATGAGCTAAATTGGGACATAGATATTTTAGACCTATCGATATCCGATATTTGTTGACAAACGTCTTTTATAAAAGTCTTATCTCGCCGTTTTTCGCTGGTATTCGTATTTTAACAAGCGAGAGCATACCAAACTCATATGACTTGATTGCCTCCTCGAGACTGAGTTCCCCCCGAAATAGCAGTATGTGGTAATGGTAATGTGGTGCGATCCCAGTCAGTCACCCATCCAGGCACGCACCACGTTCGACAACGATTAACACAAATCATTCAGTCATAATATGACCAACTAGTTCCCCCACCCAGGGTAGAGAGTAAATGACTCAATTGACACTCTCTAAGGTAGTCCAGATTACAAAGTTTAGATAGTAAAGATTCAAATCCGTTCTGGGTTAAAGCACATGTACAGGCAATATAAAACAAACTTTTGCTCATTTACCTACATCATATACTTTTTTATGTGATCTACATTCTATCGTCTACGTAGAGTAGAAAAGTAGGATTTGAGTACATCGGTGTGTTGCGAAGAGAAAGATTGTGAGAGCTGAAAGTGGACCATAGACCAGAGGAAAGGTGACGATGGGGGCCGGAGCTCCGGGGAAGACGGAGAAGTGGACCATAGGTTGTGATTAAATTGGTTGACATTAGGCCGGCGCGGAGCGGCACTTTCGTTTGAGATAGTGTCTAGTCTATCGCGGTATTTGATTTGTTTTCGTATCATTTTGTGCTCTAGTAAAGACAAATTGGATTGGTGCAATATTCGTCTCTCACCATCCATATTCCATTGCATTATCAGTCTATCACCATATTCCAATCCATTAGGTGTGGAAATGGCGAACGTGAGTGATTGGCTATTCAGTTTCCAGTCGAAACTGATATGTGGGACGCTCGTTTTGAAGGGTTAGGTAGAACGCAAAAAAAAATCTCACCTTCTCCCTTAACTTATAATTTTTAAAGAGGAAAAGTCATCAGAACAATCATCATCACTAATAGCATTATGATCATCAGTAACAGCAATATCATCATGGGTATCATCGTCAGTAACAGTATTATGATACAGAGCAGTGCCTACTATATCCTCACAATTATCAGTAGCGGTAATAGTAATATCACAATCAGTATTAGTAACAGTAGTATCACAATCATCAGTATAAGTATCAATAGTATCATACGCAACATACTCATGATGACTGCCACGGTTAATACGGTGCTCAATTGAAGAGAAATTGCAAGTGAGCAACTGGGTTCTGAGTGACTCAATTGTGATGGGAGAAATCGGTAGTTCAGCATCAGATGAGCTAAATTGGGACATAGATATTTTAGACCTATCGATATCGGAGATTTGTTGACAAACCTCTTTAATGAAAGTCTTATCTCGTCTTTTTTCGCTGGTATTTTAACGAGCGCGAGCGTACCAAATTCATTTGACTTGAATGCCCCCTCGAAACTAAGTTCCCCCCAAAATAGCAGTATTGTATAGTGTAGGCCCAGTCGGTCACCCATCCGGGCACGCACCACGTTCGACAACGGTTAACGCAGATAGTACAGTCATAATATGACCAACTAGTTCCCCCACCCAGGGTAGAGAGTAATAGACTCATTTGACACTCTCTAAGGTAGTCCAGATTACAAAGTTTAGATAGTAAAGATTCAAATCCGTTCTGGGTTAAAGCACATGAACAGTCAGTATAAAAACAAACTTTTGCTCATCTACCTACATCATATACTTTTTTATGTGATCTACATTCTATCGTCTACGTAGAGTAGAAAAGTAGGATTTGAGTACATCGGTGTGTAGCGAAGAGAAAGATTGTGAGAGCTGAAAGTGGACCATAGACCAGAGGAAAGGTGCCGATGGGAGCTGGAGCTCCGGGGAAGACGGAGAAGTGGACCATAGGTTGCGATTAAATTGGTTGACATTAGGCCGGCGCGGAGCGGCACTTTCGTTTTAGATAGTGTCTACGAATTTTCAATATTGAAAATTCGGTGAGAGCTGAGAGATGAATCTTGACTACTTTTACTTCTATTCTTTTACTTTTACTTAATTATTTCTTTAAAAAGAATTGACTCTTTCTCTAAAGAGTCAAAAGTGGCCAAGGCAGATCTCGATAGATGCAATGTGTTCTCAATTTGAAAGTAACCGCTGCAATCGGATGCACGAGAGCTGAGAGATGAATCTTGACTACTTTTACTTCTATTCTTTTACTTTTACTTAATTATTTCTTTAAAAAGAATTGACTCTTTCTCCAAGGAGTCAAAAGTGGCCAAGGCAGATCTCGATAGATGTGTTCTCAATTTGAAAGTAACCGCTGCAATCGGATGCATACTTTTTCAGCAAAAGTGAGACCTGCAACATGCTGCATATGAAAGTAGAAGTTTTATGTGATCTCCTCTTGAACGAAAGTAGGTTGTGACTTTTGCGTTGTTGCTTTCATTGGGAGAAACTGCGAGCTTTGAAGTGAATGTATGCAACTTTCTGTCTCTGTGTTTTATTTGATCAGGTGATGATGATGACTGTGTGGAATGAATTGATCTGTAGAGTTGCATCATAAGTTGATGTTTACATACCTTGTTGTTCTTGTTTCGGAGAAAAAGGGATTTTTTCTCTCCTCGTGCAGGAATCTTTCACACGAGGAATTCTAAAACTCCACGTGCAGAAGTTTCCTGCTAATCCTCTAGGGAGAAACGAAAGTTTTCCGGGGAAAAAAGAGGGCGAAATTTGATACAGAACTCAAACGTACCATTTTCGCCGTCTAATAACCTTACCTTTATACTTTTAAAAGAAAAGAAGAGATTTCCGAAAATCTCATCAAATGTGAAGAAAGATTCGCAGAAAACCCCGTGAAAAAGAAGGAAATTTTCCGAGACATCAATGAGAGATTTGACCTCAATATTGAAGCATCTTTTGAAAGGTGAAGAAATGACATAATGAGCAGAAATCCAGCTTCGTCATAACATGCAAAAGACGTACTTTTTCCAAGTACTTACCTTGCTTGTTAGAAGATTGTATATCCTTGATGTTGAACTGAGTGAAATGTCTTTTCTTATGATTGATGAGTCGGAAAGTCTGGAAAATTATTCCCTAGCTGGAAGAGATTTCCGAAAATCTCATCAAATGTGAAGAAAGAGATTCGCAGAAAACCCCGTGAAAAAGAAGAAAATTTTCCGAGACATCCATGAGAAGATTTGACCTCAATATTGAAGCATCTTTTGAAAAGTGAAGAAATGACATAATGAGCAGAAATCCAGCTTCGTCATAATATGCAAAAGACGTACTTTTTTTCAAGTACTTACTTTGCTTGTTAGAAGATTGTATATCCTTGTTGAATTGAGTGAAATGTCTTTTCTTATGATTGATGAGACGGAAAGTCTGGAAAATTATTCCCTAGCTACTATCGATTCAGGTGACAATGACATCACGCTTTTGATTGACACTGATGAATTTCTATCATGAAGTACTCGAGCTATTTGTATGCTATCTACAGACGGCGAGGCTAAAAGAAACTTTTTAGTCCTCAGAGACGGTTACATAATTCTTATAATACACAAACAATTCAAAGAATTTGGGGGGAAAAGTCCTTGATAAAGAATAGATACCTAAAAAAAGACAGTTAAATTTAAGTACCTATGCTTCAAAATGAATAGAATAAAAATGAAATTGTAGCTCCCAATTCGAAGAAATCCGTATCCCAGCTCTCGAAACAAAAAACAGATATAAAAGTGTTGATTGTCAGCAAGGAGAGCACACCTCTGCAGAACATCTTACACATCGTATATCGGAGCAACACTGATCTTCAGTACTGTATAGATTAATGGTCGGTTTCATTCTTTAGAAGGCCTGATAAGCTAACAGCCTGTTAAATTCCATTTGATTTGTATAGGGTTAACCAGCCTGTTAAATTCCATTGATTTGTATAGGCTTAACAGGACTGTTAAGCTAACAGCCTGTTAAATTCCATTTGATTTGTATAGGGTTAACAGGGCTGTTAAGCTAACAGCCTGTTAAATTCCATTTGATTTGTATAGGCTTAACAGGGCTGTTAAGCTAACAGCCCGTTAGTTGCTAAAAAGAATGTTGGTGAAACCCATCCTAAGTTGTAATACTGAAACATTATTGTCATACTTGAACCTTTGTGACAGCCTGTTAAATTCCATTTGATTTGTATAGGCTTAACAGGGCTGTTAAGCTAACAGCCTGTTAAATTCCATTTGATTTGTATAGGCATAACAGGGCTGTTAAGCTAACAGCCTGTTAGTTGCTAAAAAGAATCTTGGTGAAACCCATCCTAAGTTGTAATACTGAAACATTATTGTCATACTTAAACCTTTGTCTTCCCTTTCTTCTGTCCGCAGGCTGCCGGTGGTGAGTGAGTGTTCTCAGCCACCCCGCGTCAGTCCCTCACTCCCGGGATCCAGTAGCAGCATGGCAGCGGCCCCTCCCCCTCCACTCCCTCGCGTTCCCTCCCCTCTTCCCAACTCGTCCGCGTCCAGTGCCACCAACGAAATCAACACACCCGTCGCCGAAAACATCGGAGCAATATAATATGCCCGAAGGTTGAACGACCTGTGGAAGAGCAGCAAAGTTGAAGGTCGTCGCAGGCCGCAGCAATGATCGGAGCAATATAATATGCCCGAAGGTTGAACGACCTGTGGAAGAGCAGCAAAGTTGAAGGTCGTCGCAGGCCGCAGCAATGTTTTTTCTCCACAGCCGAGAAGACCCCGGTATCGTTCGGAGGTAATGAACTTTATTGAACGACTACTTTCATGATCGTCAACAGCATTATCATCAGTAACAGCATTATTATTAACAGGAACAGCATTATCATCATAGTCATCATCATCAGCAGCAACAGCATTATTATCAACAGCAATAGCATTATAGTCGTCGTCAGTAAGAGCATTATCATAGTCATCAGCAACAACAGCATTATCAACATCAGGAATAGCATTACAGTTATCATCATGGGTAGAAGAACAATCATCATCACTAATAGCATTATGATCATCAGTAACAGCAATATCATCATGGGTATCATCGTCAGTAACAGTATTATGATAGAGAACAGTGCCTACTATATCCTCACAATTATCAGTAGCAGTAATAGTAATATCACAATCAGTATTAGTAACAGTAGTATCACAATCATCAGTACAAGTATCAATAGTATCATACGCAACATACTCATGATGACCACCATTATCATCATAATCCTAACCATAGCACCTCGGAGTGACCCGTTATTCTGGGCCAGTCTGAACCGGGGCCTATCGGAACAGGATTAGTGAACCATCAGCAGACAGATCCGGAGCAAGAATCAAGTTAGAGGAAGTTCACATGTAGGCACGGTTCAGGGAATCGGTAGCCCGCGGGACAGGTTATTTTGTCAGTCAGTGCTGTTACACTGAGGTAACATGGAGCAAGCTTCAAGACCCAATCAATTTAATGCAAAATTTTCAGAATTTCAACCCGCAAGACCCCTTTTTTCGACTCGTCGCGTCGAAAGGCGCTATCTTAATCTATCACACTCAGTTAAGTGGAAACATGCTTCTAGGCAACAAGTAGCAAGCTCCAAGACCCTATCAAAACCCTTAGAAATAATAACCCTTAAGACCCTTTTCGACTCACCAGTAAAGGCTCTATTACACATGGCTACATAAGGAGGCTGTAGTAAAGCTACCCCAAGACAACATGGAGTATGCCCTAACTAAGACCTTATATCAATTCAATGTAAAATCTTTGAAGAAGCATGCTGCCTGTTGCCTCATGTGACCATCAATTTAGATGCTTTTGAAGCATGCTTCAGTGCATTTTGCCTCAGTATAACCGCGCCTTTAGAGACGCCCTGCCCATTTTCGCCGAGAGAAGTAGCTCCGTTGAGGATTGACCTCAGCACGTGCTGTTAGAAACGTTGAACGATGAATGTGAACTAGTCAAGGGCGCCATCAAATTTTCTATTTGAGTGGCGGCAGGGGGGAATTTTCGAGGGCAGGGGAGGCACTGACGAAGAGAGGGAAAATTTTTGAGGGCAGGGGAGGCACTGATGAAGAGGGAAATTTTTTGAGGGCAGGGGAGGAATTGTCGAAGGTGACAGGGAGAAAGGTGAATGACGGAGTGGTCGTAGTAAATGTAGGACGTTGCCTCCCCTGAAATGTCAAGGTCAACGCTCCCTGCCTGGAAAGGTCAATGATATTTCTCTCGTCCTTACTAAATGCGTACTTTGTGTTTTATGAAAATTTGCTCAATTTGTAGGGAATTCTTAAAGTCCAAGAAGTCTTTTTGATTAGGGTAGGCTAGATTGGCCGTATCTTCAAGTGCAAAAAAAATTCAAAAAATTTAGCCAATCAGATTGCTTAAACCGAGATTAAAACATAAACCGAGATTAAATTCACTTTGTTTCCGGTTGTAAAGGGTAATCCATTATGCACTTTTCAGACTCCCAAAGCCTCTTGAGATATTGAGATAGACTGACCAATGACCCGACTAGTCGTATAATTATAACGCTGCGACGAGTGTACTTTTCACGTCGTCCCGTTATTCTGGGCCAGTCTGAACCGGGGCCTATCGGAACAGGATTAGTGAACCATCAGCAGACAGATCCGGAGCAAGAATCAAGTTAGAGGAAGTTCACATGTAGGCACGGTTCAGGGAATCGGTAGCCCGCGGGACAGGTTATTTTGTCAGTCAGTGCTGTTACACTGAGGTAACATGGAGCAAGCTTCAAGACCCAATCAATTTAATGCAAAATTTTCAGAATTTCAACCCGCAAGACCCCTTTTTTCGACTCGTCGCGTCGAAAGGCGCTATCTTAATCTATCACACTCAGTTAAGTGGAAACATGCTTCTAGGCAACAAGTAGCAAGCTCCAAGACCCTATCAAAACCCTTAGAAATAATAACCCTTAAGACCCTTTTCGACTCACCAGTAAAGGCTCTATTACACATGGCTACATAAGGAGGCTGTAGTAAAGCTACCCCAAGACAACATGGAGTATGCCCTAACTAAGACCTTATATCAATTCAATGTAAAATCTTTGAAGAAGCATGCTGCCTGTTGCCTCATGTGACCATCAATTTAGATGCTTTTGAAGCATGCTTCAGTGCATTTTGCCTCAGTATAACCGCGCCTTTAGAGACGCCCTGCCCATTTTCGCCGAGAGAAGTAGCTCCGTTGAGGATTGACCTCAGCACGTGCTGTTAGAAACGTTGAACGATGAATGTGAACTAGTCAAGGGCGCCATCAAATTTTCTATTTGAGTGGCGGCAGGGGGGAATTTTCGAGGGCAGGGGAGGCACTGACGAAGAGAGGGAAAATTTTTGAGGGCAGGGGAGGCACTGATGAAGAGGGAAATTTTTTGAGGGCAGGGGAGGAATTGTCGAAGGTGACAGGAAGAAAGGTAAATGACGGAGTGGTCGTAGTAAATGTAGGACGTTGCCTCCCCTGAAATGTCAAGGTCAACGCTCCCTGCCTGGAAAGGTCAATGATATTTCTCTCGTCCTTACTAAATGCGTACTTTGTGTTTTATGAAAATTTGCTCAATTTGTAGGGAATTCTGAAAGTCCAAGAAGTCTTTTTGATTAGGGTAGGCTAGATTGGCCGTATCTTCAAGTGCAAAAGAAATTCAAAAAATTTAGCCAATCAGATTGCTTAAACCGAGATTAAAACATAAACCGAGATTAAATTCACTTTGTTTCCGGTTGTAAAGGGTAATCCATTATGCACTTTTCAGACTCCCAAAGCCTCTTGAGATATTGAGATAGACTGACCAATGACCCGACTAGTCGTATAATTATAACGCTGCGACGAGTGTACTTTTCACGTCGTACACTGAACAGGCACAGGTCGAAGTCCGAACCAATAGTCATCAACATGAGGTCCGTGAACTCAATGAAACTCTTGTGTGTAGAGTAGCAATGATTGCAACCCAAAACACTTGAACCGTACACAAAGAAACGAAAAAATTAGAGAAGATTTGAGTGAAACACAAAGAGAATTGAAAGAGTAAAGAGAACGACATGAGAAACATGAAAAGAGTAAGTCGGAGTACTCATAAAGAGGAAGATGCAAGAATAAGAAAAATATTTGGAAGAAGAGGAAGAGGCAAGAAAAAGTAGAAGAAAGAGCACTAGATAAAAGAATCAAAGAACTCGTAGAAGATATAATTGGAAGAAGAGGCAAGAAAAGAGAAAAAAACACAAGACGAAAGAGCACTAGATGAAAGAAGTAAGGTCTCGTAGAAGAAAACATGCAGGAAATGTGCGTGCAGCGTGTCAGGCCTAAGGTTTGTTGATCTCTAGGAGGCGTCAGGCGTTAGGACTGCCTGCCACTAGAGTACCCGAGGTAAATGACTTATGCGATGGACCTTGCACCGGGAGAAGCGGTGGCTCCTGCGTTGCGTTCGGTGTCGAGTTCGGTGACTTCGGTGAACGATGCGATGAATTGGATGACCCTGCCCCTTCCATCTGGAGAGTTGAATGAGCTGAAACGAACCTGAAGCTCCCAAGTTCAAGGACGTTTGACGATGAAAATGGCTAACGGATAATGATTAAGCTTGAGTGTGCTCTAACCGATTGTGAATATTTTATTATTATGTCGAGTTCGGTGACTTCGGTGAACGATGCGATGAATTGGATGACCCTGCCCCTTCCATCTGGAGAGTTGAATGAGCTGAAACGAACCCGAAGCTCCCAAGTTCAAGGACGTTTGACGATGAAAATGGCTAACGGATAATGATTAAGCTTGAGTATGCTCTAACCGATTGTAAATATTTTACTATTATTATTAGTTTTCTTCTTCTTCTTTCTTTCTTTCTTTCTTTTTTTTTTTTTCGAGAATCTCGTCAAACCAGCCCCAATAGAATAGAATATACCTCATTTATACTGCTAAGATATGAGTATGACTGAAAAGTCCCTTATATTGCTAGGATGAGACTGGAATAGCTTAGAAGTAGAACGTTCAACTCGTAATCCAACGGGCTGGGGCTTCCCATTAACGACTTATTTAGTAGCAACTGATTCTTCATATTTTTTTTTTCTTTTTTTTTAAAGATGAGTGTTCCACCGCCGTTTTTATTTCGTAGCAATGAAACAACTGCTCATTAGACGCTTGTGGCCTGTGTCGTAGCGCCCATCCCGTAGTATGCCTCTCATCAGATGGGCGAGAAGAAGACACAATATTCCCAATCTGTGTCGTAGCATGCCCATCCCGTAGTATGCCTCTCATCAGATGGGCGAGAAGAGACACAATACTTCCCATTTACGGTGTGAGTTAACATGCCCATCCCGTAGTATGCCTCTCATCAGATGGGCGAGAAGAAGACAAATACTTCCCATTTAGGTGCTGGGTCAACACGAGAACACCAGAAAGTAACCCGTTGAAATATTTGCAATCGAAAAACGAGTACAAATTTTTGTCGATAATTTTTCGAATGTTTGGACAAAATATTTTGTCAAATGTCAATAAGTCCCAGTCTGTTGATAACTATCGAAACTAAATAGATTAGATTAGTGCTTTATTTAGACTGTCCAATTAGGACATGTATTCCCTTTATCTCAACAGTTTAATATTGCACCACTATATTTATTTAATTATATATAATGTACAAAATGGTAGGTTACAAATTACATAGTAATAAAAAAAAGTTCCAAACATAGTCGAACGGCCGTCGATGGACATCGATTCACAGTAAATTCACATCGATCGACGTCCGTCGACTGTGTGTGGACACACCTTTAAAGAGAAACGGGACCATATCGGGTCGTATTTGTCAACGTTCTCGCGAACCTATGTAGTTCACCGACCCTTTCATTAAATCCTCTCCAAGGATCGAATTCTTCCCAAGAAACTAATGTTCGACATATCACTCCGCCAAACACAAGCCCCTGATGCGTCAACATTGTAAACAGTTCTGCCAAATATATACAATTCTTCCAAAGAAACTAATGTTCTAGTTATCACTCCGCCAAAAATACGCCCCTGATGCGGGGTCCAAATCGTCATGTCCACCCACGCCCGGCCTCTGCGGAGCGGCGAACAAGTAGAAACATATTCATCTCATAGGAGGACAGGTCAACAACCTTCGGCCTCCCGAGTATCACACTCCTATAGGAAAACACATTATCTGAGACGGAGCTATATTTACAATGTCAATGTACTTGTGGCCCTATGTGATATACATGTAGGAACTTATCTTGGAATGCTCGGTGTAATACTTGGTACCGTGTGTATTAGGTGGTGTGAACCCCAAGGGGGCTTTGGAAGGACTAGTCGTGGTATGTTGGAATTCCATGTGACCTTTGATAATTTTGGAATATTTAGATTTTGAGTAAAGCGACTTAATTTGAGAAAAGGAATTTACAGGGAAGACTTGTAGACCTTTAATGTATTGGAAAATTATCTCCGGGACAGAATGCCTGGTCCTTATTCTACGAAATCTACGACCTGTACTCTTTTAAAAGGCTTGTGAACAAGATTTGACTAAAAGCAGAAATTCAATGTTTTTAATGAGTGCATCGAGTAAATCAGTTGAGGAAATCACCACTCCGGGGATCTCGATAGAAAGTGAAGCGGTTGTGAAATGCGATTTAGCTATGAAACACCCGAGGTACTAGATAAATACAAACTTGTCGGATATGTAAGTACACTGCTAATACACTCGATAAAGCACGGAGGTGAAATTTTTAAACCAAGCACTATTCAAAGATTTCAAAGTTGTAAGTTTTGATCATTAAGTCATTCGCCAACCTATCGGGTACATCTCCGTTGGAGAAAGGACGGATTGTTTTCACCTAGGCAAGAATATTGGAGAGAAAGGAATCAGTTTTGTGTAGCTGCACACACAATATACTGAATATTTCTCTAGTTGACGTCCTGATTTCACTCGGAAATTTCACTTTGTGCTGGAGCAAAAATGAAACTTATTCTTGCTTTATTTATTGAACGAAGGTGTCCATTTTTATGGTGATACGGTTTATCAGTTTATTATTATCAAGTGCCTATCGAGTACCAGTAGCCATGTACTTGGAGCTAGAATACTTCTCTAGTTGACGTCCTGATTTCACTCGGAAATTTCACTTTGTGCTGGAGCAAGAATGAAACTTTTTCTTGCTTTATTTATGGAACGAAGGTGTCCATTTTTATGGTGATTCGGTTTATCAGTTTATTATTATCGAGTACCAGTAGCCAGGTACTTGGGCTACTGGGTACTGTATTGAGGACTTTGGTTATCGGTGACAAAGAGATTAACCATTATTGGAAACGAGTTGGTTTGTGAAGTGTTTTTGTTAGGAAGTCATGCGCCGATTGCCAGCATTGCCTATGAAATCTTACTCGTTATTTTCAACCATTTCTTAGTTCTATCATCCTGGAAGTTTAAAGTTCAGTCGTCTGTCATGCTTTTTGTATACAATTTGGCAATGAGGTACCATATTCAGTTTAGTTTGGTTCTTCTTATGATGGTTTTAAAACTGTGGTCTTCGGTTCAGGATAAAAACTGTAGAAACCAGAGCATCAGCACCTCCCACACATACTCAGAGCTAGAATCTTGACCGAGAAATCAAAATGAAATCACGTCGACAGAAAAAACAATGTTCATTATTTTGATTTCTTCACTGTCTTGCTTCCTTGCTGGTTGGTTTCTAAATACGTTCGTACATTGCTTCAGTGTATCTAAAACCGACATGGTTTTCAATGTTGAAGATTTCTATTTGGTTTTTTGTTTGAGCATCCAGGTGTTGGCGTGTTGATTAATTCAATGATGCAGATTATTTATTTAGAGAAAGGACGGATTGTTTTCACCTAGGCAAGAATATTGGAGAGAAAGGAATCAGTTTTGTGTAGCTGCACACACAATATACTGAATACCATGGACACACGTTATAAGGAGATCGGCGAGTCCGGGCGCTAGGTCAATGGAAGTATTGAAAGTTGTGATGGCCATCGGATTGGGTGACCGTGGGCAAGAAGTGATAACACGGGGGGAGAGGTGAGTCGGGTGATGTGTGACAATGTTCCCATTGTTTGAGAACATGCGGTGGTGAGTGGGAGTGTTGACAAATGGCTCCGAGGTAATAAAGCGTAACCAGGAGGTGCGCGAACGTCAAGAGTTCGAAGCGCCAACCGGCCTGTAGCGCCGGTTCGAAGCCCCAACGAACCAAAATTTCATGGTTTTTTGGCATACTCGTATAACTTGGGCCGGCATCGACACATCGAGGTTTTTCGCGGAGTGGATGTTGGCCAAGGTGGTGCGATTCTTTACCATTGTATAGACCAGGCGTGGCCACTAACCTTATCTTTGGGAGCCGCTATCCCATAAAGCCGATTTGGGGCGAGCCACGCCGCTGGCGAATTTTTGAAAATTTTGGTCTACAATCTTCAAAATTCAGTCTCATGGAAATTCTGATATTCAGAGAAAAAAAAAAAAAAAAAAAAGTTCAACAAGTATGAACCATGGTAGCACAAAAAACACAATCTGAGGCTTAGGTGTAGGGGCTAGACAGCCCTAAAGGATGGGTTAAGCTCCTACGAATCTACAAACCACACAAGATCGTCTTGCGAGCCACGTTATGGCCACCCCTGGTATAGACTATAGAGCACTGTGTTGAGATCTTGACGATGTCAAACGCTCTCGCCCTATCAATATCTTCGTGAGAGGTCAAGGGGAAGCAATGAATGGATCGCGGCATTAGATTAGTATGCACACGGATTAGTGAACCATCAGCAGACAGATCCGGAGCAAGAATCAAGTTAGAGGAAGTTCACATGTAGGCACGGTTCAGGGAATCGGTAGCTCGCGGGACCTCTTTTATTTTGTCAGTCAGTGCTGTTACACTGAGGTAACATGTAGTAATCATGCTTCAAGGCAACATGAAGCAAGCTTCGAGACCCAATCAATTCAATGAAAAATTTTCAGAAGGTTTAACCCGCAAGACCCCTTTTTTCCACTCGTCGCGTCGAAACTTTGAAAGGCGCTATCTTAATCTATCACACTCAGTTAACTGGAAACATGCTTCTAGGCAACAAGTAGACCCCGGTATCGTTCGGAGGTAATGAACTTTATTGAACGACTACTTTCATGATCGTCAACAGCATTATCATCAGTAACAGCATTATCAACATAGTCATCATCATCAGCAGCAACAGCATTATCATCACGCCGAAAACTGGTGCTACACTCAGGTGAGTACGAAACATCGTCATATTTTCCAGGTGCCCTACCTCGGTAATTGCCGTTAAGCTGTGCCCACAACTCCACACATAGTCGACGTCGATTGAAACCGTATACTGCCTCGACTATGTGTGGACACTCCTTTAAAGAGACATCTTTGCCCTACCTTGGTAATTACCCTAAAAGAGATATCTGCTCTAGGAGGTCCTAAAATGTAGGTATGCAAATATTCCTAATGGATAATAGATTAGTGAAGAAAGTGAAAAAGCCCTACGTAGACCCGATTTTTTCATAATGTAGGATTATTCCTAGTCCAACCTCTACAAATAGAAAAAAAATATATTTCTTATATATAAAATTCCTCATTTTAATATTGTCATATAAAACTAAAACTATTCTCATATTTCGTCCTCTAAAAGTGAGTCAAACCTCACCACACCTCTAATGAGTCAGCGGTGCCACAATGAGCAACCTCTAATATACGAGGATGCATTCGAAAACTGAAGAACGCTGTCGTTTGCGTTGACGCCCTGTATGAAGTTGCACACATGCTCACTGGTCTGTGAACACATCTCGAGCGGTTGACCTGGCACTCTCTGATTTCCAATCATATCTCTCGTGAAATAACTGGAGAAAACAAGAACACTTCTCAGACACTCGCACTCTGTTTTGTCAAGTAGTCCCCAACGAGAGAAAAAATAGGGAGAGAGTAAAAGATGTGCCAGTATAATGTCAATATTTGACCGGAGCAGGGCCGTTTCCAGAATTTTGGGTCGCATATAACAATAATTTTGTCGAGGGGGACCCCGAGAATCCGAACACTTATGTATATGTATTATGTACCAGGGGCAGGGAGGGATGCTCCGAACTTTCGGAGTCTGGCTTACATTAAAGGTAAATATTACGCTTGAAGGGTGGGGACCTTAGCCCTCCTCCCTAAATACGGCCCTGGACCGGGGGGAAAGTAGAAAGCGGGATATGCGAAGAAGAAAGAGAAATGGGGCCAGCAGA
Source organism: Diaphorina citri (assembly GCF_000475195.1). Taxonomy (NCBI): domain Eukaryota; kingdom Metazoa; phylum Arthropoda; class Insecta; order Hemiptera; family Psyllidae; genus Diaphorina; species Diaphorina citri. The sequence goes on along the minus strand of NW_007377616.1, from coordinate 103,290 downwards.
GGAATCCCTTGGGATCGAGGGGAACGTCAATATCTTGGTATTTCCAGGACAAGCTTGAATCTTGAATCCGAGGAAAATCTATTTGGAGAATATGGAACACGGTTCTGAGAGATAACTGGTGAGTTATGTGAGACAAAACGTGTCAGTAAAGCTTAAAATGATATGGAATATATGCAGATATGCACAATATTAATAAACCATGTTCCCAACGTGGAATACAATAATGCTTTAGAACGAGCGGTGCTCAAATTTGGAAATGATGGCTCTTTCCGGCAAAAAGATAACTTATAAAGAACGTTGGAAAAGAGTCATTTTCGTTGTCATTGAAAATGGTTTGCAAATGTTTAGACAGAATTAGAGTGAGAATCAAATTTTTGAACTATTCATTTTTTGAAATAGATAGGTTATCAGGTTTATCTACATATGTTTGATAAAATTGGAACCAAATGCAACTAAAGAACAACATGTATTGCCCAGACAATTCACCATTAGAGAAAACTAACCAAAAGTTGAGAACTTCTATGCTCAAACCACAGAGATATACCTACATACATAGAGAACCTCTACTTCAATGTATGAACTTGCACACGAAGAAATGCGAGCTATTTCTTTTCAATATGTGAAAAAACTGAAATGATCCAAATATGAGAACGATGTGAATGGGAAAAAGAAGAGAACACTAAGCGAAGCACCTGGGGATAATAGGGAAAACCTGACTGAAAAGAATGAGGTTGTATGTGTGCTTTATTATATCCATTTTCTTCTTTGTATCTGTGAGTGGCGAAGAAAAGTGGGGATAGAATTGATAGAATTCTTCAGAAACCTGAATGAAGATAAAAAAGAATTACATGAAGGTATGAATGAGTTAATAAGAAATGATGCCCGAGGTTGAAGAGATGGTTTTACTGAATGAGAATGAAGTTTGGCGAGTGGTATGATTTATATGGTGACGAGTAGGATGATTTATTTTCTATGGCGTTGAAGGGATATGGTTTCGCACTAATATATGAAATTCTTTTCACCCATACAGAAGTCGAGTCTGACAGAAGCACAAGCTTACGATACAGGGACAAAGGCATCATCAGTGTAAAAAAACGACTGTTTTCCTAGATTTCTAGCTGTCGTAGATGCTGCAAAGATGGAAAAAAAGCTACCCAGTCTGTGAATTTGTATTACCAAGCCTGTTTAGATTGCTCTTATTGAAAATCCAAGTTTTACTAGTTTTTATTCCATCAGTGGTACTTAGTCTTGTTAGTTAGTCTATCAATGCTCCATGGTCGTGATGAAAGAATGACCGATTTGACACTGTTATGACTTTCAGTTTGGAGATTGGAAAACTTGGTTCTTACTCTTCTAATTTTTTCTAGGACGAATCAACTAGAATCATCGATCATGTCTCTTGTTAAATGCTTCAACTTGAGTCGTATTTTTCTTTTGGAAACCGAGACGATCTCCCCTTTTCTGAAGCTCTTTTTCGTATTTTGGCTCGGTAGTGCCTGTATTAAACCATAATGAGCCATCTTGAAAAGGGGAAATCGTTTCAAAAATACCCCTTTGGCAACTTCATCGAACTGATTTGGATGAGTACCGGTACGAGTCACTCGATCGAATGAAGAAAGGTCGTCAATTGAGATTGAGAATTCTGGACGAATCATTGACCTCTTGCTTCAAATTCGTCTGAACGTGCATACAAAGACGTTCATTTCTGCTCTCAGTATTGATAAAAATGCAAATTTAATGTGTGGATTGTGTGGTGAATTTCTCTCTTTAGTCTCTTTACTCTTTCCCCTCCGAGTGTAATTGAGACGTGATATGGAAGAAGGGCGTAACTGCAAAAATATCCTAGTTTTGAGACAATCGCGTTTAAAGTTTTAATTTTCAAAGGAACACAATATAGGGTTCAGAAAATTGGCCATAATTTGTCGTAGAAAAGGGATAGATAGATGATTCTTTCACTGTCGCGTGTGGAATCGAATTTGCTATCCAAAAATGCAGATTCCCAAATAGTCCCGAACAAGGGCGCATGTTTGGTTAACACCCTCTCCATTAATCCCTCCTTAATTTCGTTATTTCCTTTATTGTTTCATTGACTTGGGTCCCTTCTTCTAATTGGATACCCAGCTTACCACGTATCTCAGGTCTCCAACACAAAGACCAAGGCTTCTAATGGTTCTTATAGTACTTCTAATGCTTCTTTGGATATTCTGGATATATTCTCTGTATATATTTTTTGAGTACCTTGATTTCCTTCCGAGTTTCATTGACTTCTCCGGGGTCCCCCTCATGTCTTGGGTTCATTGCTCGGAATAATCTGAATGATGTTCTCTCTCTCCGTTGACGGTGTGTTCCAGTGTGGCTATGTTCTGTACGAAGGTCAATGCTTGCTTCAGTATGAACTCTCTTCATCAGGGGCAGGGCTCTATGTTGTCTTCCTATGTTTCTTATAGTTTCCTTGGTATTATTACATTCTTATGATTGGTTTTTAGATGAGTTTAGTTTTGGATAGTTTTTCGTTTGTCCTTTTCCAAGGCACTTTGCTGGCTTCAGGTTGTGTTACCTCTTGATGGGATGAGCTCATTTTGGAGTTTCCTTATTCTTATTGTTTTCTTATGTCGGCTAAGACCACACTATAAACTTTGTGATGGGATGAGCTCATTTTGGAGTTTCCTTATTCTTATTGTTTTCTTATGTCGGCTAAGACCACACTATAAACTTTGTTTTTTTTTTTCCACCAAAAATCCTTTGAATTACTTACATGGTCGACTGGTGTGGGGTGAAACCGTCCACACTGCCTCGACAACATAATAATACACCTTGTCGATCGACGGTCGTTGACTATGTGTGGACTCTGCTTTAGTTACAAAAAAATTCAATACCACCAGCAGTCAATAGCTCTCGGTACCTCATACTCATAATACACGGAAAAGAAGACAATCAAAGCTTTAAGAAAAAAAAAGTAAAAACCTCACTAGCAAAGCTGAGTAATCCTGAACACAGCTCTCGGTACCCCCCCAAAAAAACATGAAATAGAAGTTCCTACAGGTAAAGCTCTCAGTAAAAAAGAAGAAAACCTAGCACAGCTCTGAGTAACCAAAACTTCAGTAGCAAAGCTGTGAGTAATCCTGAGCACCACAGTGACCTCGCCTGGAGTACAAGGCAAGGTGCATTCTCACTGTCAAGGTTAACTCTTCATCACTTCGTACTAAACTTTGTGTTCATTGTTGCTTTCCTCTCTCGTGTCTCCGAAATAATTTGGTGTGTCACTTCTTAAGGTGTGTCCATACATAGTCGACGCCGTCGGTCGACGTCGACTGCCTCCACAACAAGCTAACTAGGCTGGCTTGCTAAATTTACACAACAATGGACCTTCTCACCAAACAAATCTTTCAATAAGTCGTCCAAGGCAAGAGAACACTATTTGATAAACCAGGAAATTACGATTTTTTCAAATCTAAAATATTGAAGGACCTTAAACAAAATACCCGATGAGGTATGCTTAAGGTCACATAGTCACATGACACTAAGGAACAAGTTTCCAATATTGTGAACTAATATAAGTCTGCCCGGCCTGGTTAGCTTGGAGGGCAGCGCGTCTGCCTTGTAATCGCTAGGTTGCGGGTTTGAGTCCCGCCCGGGGCGGATTTTTATCCTAAACAAATAGGTTTCGTTTTCGAAACGGCTGGTTTTCTCCTATCCTGTCTTTCTTCTCGATTTCGGGAGAGTAAGGAAATCACCACTCCGGGGATCTCGATAGAAAGTGAAGCGGTTGTGAAATGCGATTTAGCTATGAAACACCCGAGGTACTAGATAAATACAAACTTGTCGGATATGTAAGTACACTGCTAATACACTCGATAAAGCACGGAGGTGAAATTTTTAAACCAAGCACTATTCAAAGATTTCAAAGTTGTAAGTTTTGATCATTAAGTCATTCGCCAACCTATCGGGTACATCTCCGTTGGAGAAAGGACGGATTGTTTTCACCTAGGCAAGAATATTGGAGAGAAAGGAATCAGTTTTGTGTAGCTGCACACACAATATACTGAATACTTCTCTAGTTGACGTCCTGATTTCACTCGGAAATTTCACTTTGTGCTGGAGCAAGAATGAAACTTTTTCTTGCTTTATTTATTGAACGAAGGTGTCCATTTTTACGGTGATTCGGTTTATCAGTTTATTATTATCAAGTGCCTATCGAGTACCAGTAGCCATGTACTTGGAGCTGCTGAGTACTGGATTGAGGACTATGTTATTGGTGACAAAGAGGTATAACCATCTGGAAACGAGATGGTTACTGAAGTGCTTTCTTTAGGAAGTTGTGTGTCGATTGCCAGTATTGCCTATGAAATCTTACTCGTTACTTTCAACCATTTCTTAGTTCTATCATTTTGAAGTTCAAAGTTCAGTCGTCTGTCATGCTTTTTGTATACAATTTGGCAATAAGGTACCATAATTATTCAGTTCAGTTTGGTTCTGATGGTTTTAAAACGGTCTTCGGTTCAGGATAAAAATTTGTCACACTTATGTGATAGAAGTAGGACATGTGTGTAGTTCCCCATTCATTACATCAATAGTTGGTTCAAGTTGCAATTTTTTTTTTCTGTGTTGATGTCAATATATTTCTAATCTAACCCGGTTTCCTGTACTTGATCTCAAAACGCCAAACTCGACTTTCAAATAATTGCTCACGGGATTTCTAATACGGTCTTGTTGCTCGCAGGTACATTTCTACTTTCAATGTTCATTCAGAAAAAACGCGAGATATTCTCACCGATACAAGATGCTGATGTGACACAGAAATCTGTAAAAAAGAGGTCAAGCGATCGCGTCGCGTAAGGTATATCAGCAAGTATGACATTCATGCCACTAATAACAGCTGCGAACAAGTACAGAAAAAACGCGAGATATTCTCACCGATACAAGATGCTGATGTGACACAGAAATCTGTAAAAAAGAGGTCAAGCGATCGCGTCGCGTTGGGTATATCAGCAAGTATGACATTCATGCCACTAATAACAGCTGCGAACAAGTTAGCTCCAATGATATCCAAACAAATGCCAAGGTACTCCAATAGAAGGTACCTAGGAGGCAGACCTCTAAATCCGCGCGATGCCTTGAATCACACCAAAGTGGTTCAGGGAAGTCTATAGCCAAGTTGTACTCTACAGATTGCCAGTCGTATTCTACGGAAGAAATCTATTACATGGACACACGTTATAAGGAGATCGGCGAGTCCGGGCGCTAGGTCAATGGAAGTATTGAAAGTTGTGATGGCCATCGGATTGGGTGACCGTGGGCAAGAAGTGATAACACGGGGGGAGAGGTGAGTCGGGTGATGTGTGACAATGTTCCCATTGTTTGAGAACATGCGGTGGTGAGTGGGAGTGTTGACAAATGGCTCCGAGGTAATAAAGCGTAACCAGGAGGTGCGCGAACGTCAAGAGTTCGAAGCGCCAACCGGCCTGTAGCGCCGGTTCGAAGCCCCAACGAACCAAAATTTCATGGTTTTTTGGCATACTCGTATAACTTGGGCCGGCATCGACACATCGAGGTTTTTCGCGGAGTGGATGTTGGCCAAGGTGGTGCGATTCTTTACCATTGTATAGACCAGGCGTGGCCACTAACCTTATCTTTGGGAGCCGCTATCCCATAAAGCCGATTTGGGGCGAGCCACGCCGCTGGCGAATTTTTGAGTAACGAATGGCGAAAAGAGGGAGAGAATAGAGGACTTCGGGAAGGATGGGAGAGAAAGAACTGGTGTGAGATAGAAGAGAAAAGGGGAAGCAAATGCAAGAAAAGGGTACGATAAAAGAAGGGTAACGATAAGGAAATAGATGAAAGAGAAAAGAGCAATTTGGCAAGAAGAATTGGGGGGGGGAAAGAAAAGCCAAATGCAAGAAAAGAGGCAAAGAGAGAAAGAAAAGGGGGCCATAAGAGAAGGAAGAGGACATGAAAAGAGAAAAGAGACAAAGAGAGAAAGGAGGGTGTAGGATAGAAGCAAAACAGCAGGGTTGCTAAACCGTGGGAGGAGATGGAATAGTCGGGGTGCCAAACTGCCACGAGCTGACGTCAAACTTTTGACTAGTCTTTACAAGGTCAGAGAAGGTCAAGGTCAAACTGTAGGAAACTGTGTGATAGTTCAGGGGCAAAGGTTCTTCAAGGCCGCGATAGAAATGTTGATGGTAAAGGGTATAATATTTATATTTTAAATTTATTATTAGAATAATTAGATTGATTAGTATCTCTTTGAAGACGATTTTTTGAGGATACCTTCACCTTATGTGCGAGTAATTTCTGGAGTTTTTTATTTTCTGATTCTTACCATTTACATTCTTTGATCCTCTTTCCTAAATTCTTTCGATAATATTTCTTTTATTGAATTTATTTTTTGATGTTTCTTTTGACATAGTAGAATAATTTGATTGATTAGTATCTCTTTGAAGACGATTTTTTGAGGATACCTTAACCTTATGTGCGAGTAATTTCTGGAGTCTTTTATTTTCTGATTCTTACCATTTACATTCTTTGATCCTCTTTCCTAAATTTTTTCGATAATATTTCCTTTATTGAATTTATTTTTTGATGTTTCTTTTGACATATGGTATGTACTTTTTGCTAGTTTTCTCTCCCTCAAGCCCTAATCCATCACGTTCTCTTCTGGTTGCAGGTCAAAGTGGTCAAGTTCAGCTACATGTGGACGATCAACAATTTCAGTTTCTGTCGCGAGGAGATGGGCGAGGTTCTCAAGTCCTCCACATTCAGTGCCGGCGCCAACGACAAACTCAAATGGTGTCTCCGAGTCAACCCGAAAGGTAAAATATATTAAATAGAAAACCCAGAAATAATACCACACCTCCAAGAGAAGTGGTTGATAGGATGTAAATATTCCCCTATATGTATGTTCTCCGTGTCCCTAACAAGCAGAAATGAACGCTAACCACCTATTAGTGTGTTCAGACCTTCTAAAGATAGAAGATTTTCTCCAAATTTTAGGAGTAAAGGAGAAAAATGAGGCTCGAGGCAGTCTTTAGTTAGTTAGGCAATCCCTAATAATATTATGTTATTTACTTATTTTCATTGTAAATCAATGTTCTATGTAACTAAAAAATGGTTTATCTCCGAGTCAACCCGAAAGGTAAAATATATTAAATAGAAAACCCAGAAATGATACCAGACCTCCAAAAGAAGTGGTAGCCAAATTCAGACTTCTTACTGGACATGATTGTCTTTCCCAACATCTCCAAAGAATAGGATGTAAAGATTCCCCTATATGTTCTCCGTGTCCCCAACAAGCAGAAATGAACGCTCAGACCTTCTAAAGATAGAAGATTTTCTCCAAATTTTCGGAGTCTGGCCTACAGTAAAGGAGAAAAATGAGGTTCGAGGCCGTCTTTAGTAAGTTAGGCAATCCCTAATAATATTGTGTTATTTACTTATTTTCATTGTAAATCAATGTTCTATGTAACTAAAAAATGGTTTTTTGTTCAACTAATAAATGACTGTTTATGTTTTCTTTCAGGCCTGGACGAAGAAAGCAAAGACTACCTCTCCCTATACTTGCTTCTGGTGTCGTGTAATAAGACGGAAGTGCGGGCCAAGTTCAAGTTCTCCATTCTCAACGCCAAACGAGAGGAGACGAAAGCTATGGGTGAGTGTACCTATCGGGGACTAGAGAGACGTAAGGGGTTAAAAGAAGTAGAAAGCAATGAGATAATAATAATAGTAAACTCTTGAGTGGAAGGCAACCACTAGGCGAGGTTAACGCCTTAGGCGTTCTCTACCACCTAACCCTTAGAACTCCATTATTACGTGGTCAAATTCTCAAATAAATAAGGATAAAATTCCATACCTCGGCTGGGATCGAACCCACGCCCTCCTGATTTCTAGGCGAGCGTCTTGACCACTACGCCACCGAGGCAATGAGAAACAAAAGAGACAAGTATAAAGGTGTGTCCAAACATGTCGATTGACGAGGTGAACCTATATTGTCGAGGCAGTGTGGACGGTTCAGTACATATCGATTGATGGCCGGTCGACTATGTGTCGACACCTTTAGAAAGTTAGGAGAGACATAAAGAGTTAAAAGAAAGCTATGGATGATTGACCGACCGTTTCCGAGGGAAGAAGAAACACCAAAGGGGTGGAAAATAGCGATCCTGTCTTCTAAGCGCTAGGCCGCGGGTTTAATTCCCGTCCGGGGCAAACTTCATCTAGCCTTTCTATCAATTGTGGGTTTCACACGACTGATGAAATGTATTACAGAAGCTAGTACACCTGCCTCGGTGGCGTAGTGGCCAAGACGCTCGTTTATTATTATTATTTTTTTGTGCTTCCCATTTTGGCAAAGATGGTAAACTAGAGGTTCAGTGAATTGTAGAAGTCTCTTAGAAAAAAGGCCTCACCGGGTCCCTCAAAGGCTCGATTGGTCGTCGTAAATCCTAATGAAATTTGTGCCAGATTTCAACCACGTGTGACAAACAATATGGGAGTGTTATGGTGAAATAATTTGGTAGACAAATTGAGGGGAAATTACTGATTTTGCTCGTTCAATAAGGAATGAGTATATTGATTTATTCAAAATGTCGATGTAGGGCAGACAGTCCCTTCTTTCTTTATTGTATTCTTTGGATAAAATATGTTCTTATACTCGTTTTTTTTTTATGTGTTATTGGTTTAAAAATAAATAAATACAAAGGTATTTACTTAGAAAAATAAATAAATGAAAAAAGTATCTTAGGACTTCATTCCAATACCATAATTTCTAACCATTTCTCCCCCTCTTCCTATTCAGGTGTCTGTGGTGGCGGATTCGGTGAACATCAGCGGCCAAAGCAATGCGGCCCAGTTCAAAGTTCCTGACTGTCGACTGGCCGACAACCTCGGGGCCCTGTTCGAAATTCAAAAGTTCTCCGACGTCACCCTGTACAGTGCGGGCCAGGAGTTCCGCGCCCACAAAGCCATCCTGGCAGGTAAGCCATTCTGAACCACCCTGTTCAGCTAATGACATTTACCCAATCCAAGAATTAAACTTAAGCTGAGTTTAATATCTGACTGTGGACCCGTCCATTAATAAATACACCCTGTACAGTGCGGGCCAGGAGTTCCGCGCCCACAAAGCCATCCTGGCAGGTAAGCCATTCTGAACCACCCTGTTCAGCTAATGAGATTTGCTTAACTTAAACCGATCTCTGATTGTGGACCCGTCCTTGGGCTAGTATGGGGCGGAAAAACATTACGAGCATAAGCTCTTTCATGCTACCTGATAAAAAATTCAATTATTCATCCAGCATGCATGTCTGTTGCCTGAACGTGTGTGGTGAGTTCATTCACATGCCTATCTTACGCGTCAGTCCTATACAGGTGGAATTTGTTGTTTATCTAATAACCGAAAGTACGGAAACAGGCCTATGCATGAGCATGTGTCCGCTAGTCATTAGGCATGCATGCAAGTTTGACAGGCATATACATGTCATGCATACATGAGATTGTATGGCCGGCCTTATACTCTTAGGATGAGAGTGAAAAGTCCTTTTAACCCCACAGTCTAAAGACATAGGTACATACGGAGTATTTTTTTATTATTATTAGTTTTTTTTTTTCTATTTCTACAGTAACTGTAGACTGTTATACCGAAGTTATACCTACTAGTAATGAGAAAGTATTTGCAATCGGTCCAAATTTTCAAAATTGGGAAATTACTTTTTCTTATGTACTTTAAATTTGGGGAAATAAAATTTCGTTTTTCTCTAATCTCGCGATTCTTTAAGCACCATTATTCTATTCTAACCCCGCGGTTCTTGTCCTCGTCTCCACAGCCCAGAGTCCGGTGTTCATGGCGATGTTCGAGCACGAGATGGAGGAGAGAAAGCACAACCGAGTGGACATAGCGGATGTGGACGCGGATGTGTTGAGGGAAATGTTACGGTTCATATACACGGGGCGCTCAACCTCGCTAGACAAGATGGCCGACGATCTGTTAGCAGCCGCGGACAAGGTGAGTTCTCAGGTCATCTGATCAGGCATACCTGATGAGCACACTATCAGGTAGACCTGACAGGTATGTGGTGCGGGAAATGTTATGGTTCATATACACGGGGCGCTCGGCCTCGCTAGACAAGATGGCAGATGATCTGTGCAGCCGCGGACAAGGTGAGTTCTCAGGTCATCTGATCCGGTAGACCTGTCACGTGATGAGCACAACTCCAGGTATACCTACCTGATACCTGATGAGCACACACACTATCAGGTAGACCTGATCACCTGTCGTCAGGTCTACCTGATAGTGAGTGGCTGGCCTTACTGTCTTGAAATGGAACAGATAAGGAAGACAGGATAGAGGATAGCAGAAAACAAGTTGTTTCGAGAACAACCCTTATCTGTTTACTGTTTAGGAGAAATTTCGTCCCGTTTTGGAATCGAACCTTTTACCTAGCGCTTACAATGCAGGCCTAATCTCCAAGCTGACCAGTTAGGCCACTGGGGCTCTATTATCTATTTGTTAGACTCTTTGTTTGTTATACTTCAATGTACACAAACAAAGCATCACGAATAAAGGGCGACATTATTGCCTAATAATTTTTATGTGTAACAGGGCTGTATGGTGTCCCAGGCAATGTCTACCATTTAACCTCTTTTAACGACCGAAAACAACCCAACATAAACTAATCACTGCTCTAATTGTGAAAACTCCTTCTTGCGTTTAACCTAACCCTATAATTACACTGGTCACTGCTCATATTTTGTGCCAGTTCCTTTGGTAGCAATATTCCACGGACATGACTTCTGCAGAAGTACCCAAACCGTATCTGCTCAGGATGAAGTTTCCCCGGCCACAAATGAAACCCATGGTCTTTGCAAAAGTTACGACAGTAGGTATTACTGAAGTAGAGAAGAACTGAAGGAGGTAGATATCTATATAGGTATCTAGACTACATTCACTTGACATTGCCTGGAACCTCAGTAAAAGTAGGTACTTAGGATCAGGCAGGTAATTGGACAGATATCAGTCAACCATAGTGTTGACAACTAGACACAACCTGATAATTTTCTCTATGGTTTACTTTCAGAACATACATCCCTGTTGCAACTACCCTACAAGATACTACTGAACAGTATCAAATTCAGTACCAACCTTTGTCAAGTCTTATGTCTTGCACACCAGCATAATATCATTGTGCTGGACATGTTCTGCTCTCTGAAAAATCTGCACCTAAATTAGAAGAGTTGGACATATTCTACCCTTGGGAAAATTTGCTCCTAAGATGGAAAAACTGATCCTAATCCAAAAGGACAAACAAACGTTGAGTTTGTTAACACTTTTCTGTTACTAACCGGAAATAAATTACGTGGTCCTCTGTAGGCCGAAACGAACCAAAAAAAAAAAAAAAAAAATGAGAATAGAATAGAATAAACCTCACTTGGGCCAGTATGTGGCGGAAAAACATTACGAGCATAAGCTCTTTCATGCTACCTTCTAAATTCAATTATTCATCCAGCATGCATGCATGCCTGTTGCCTGAACGTGTGTGGTGAGTCCATGCACATGCCTGTCATACGCGTCAATCCTATACAAGTAAAATTTGTTGTTTATCTAATAACCGAAAGTACGGAAACAGGCCTATGCATGAGCATGTGTCCGCTAGTCATTAGGCATGATAACAGTTTGAGATAGTCGAGATGTTTCCTAAGAAAAAGCAAATAAGAAGCAAACATGGAACGAAGAGAGAGAGAGAGCAAGAGCGAGGGAGAGAGAGAAAGAGAGAGGGAGAGAGAGACAGCTAGAGCGAGAGAGAGAGTCATTCATTTATTTATTCGCCTCTTTTTTCTGCAAAGGTCACGACCTTTACATGATGACTGTAAGGTTAACATGAAACAGAGGGGAGGAGAAAATAAGAAAGCAATGAGAAACAAAAGGGGTTAAAGACAAGTATAAAGGTGTGTCCAAACATGTCGATTGACGAGGTGAACCTATGTTGTCGAGGCAGTGTGGACGGTTCAGTCGATGTCGATCGATGGCCGGTCGACCATGTGTCGACACCTTCAGAAAGTTAGGAGAGACATAAAGAGTTAAAAGAAAAGTAAAAGAAAGCTATGGATGAATGACCGACCGATTCCGAGGGAAGAAGAAACACCAAAGGGGTGGAAAGTAGCGATCCTGTCTTCTAAGCGCTAGGCCGCGGGTTTAATTCCCGTCCGGGGCAAACTTCATCTAGCCTTTCTATCAATTGTGGGTTTCACACGACTGATGAAATGTATTACAGAATCTAGTACATATAAATTTTTGTCTGGGGTATTTGAATTCCCAGGACTCTAATCCCTAATATTAATCTTCTTTCCCCCTCCCCTCGCAGAGAGTCAGCGGGCATACCGGTTTGTACAGGGCAAGGATTGGGGCTTCAAGAAGTTCATCCGGCGAGACTTCCTATTGGACGAGCTGAACGGCCTCCTGCCCGAGGACAAGCTGACCATTTTCTGCGAAGTAAGTTTCCTATATGTACGTACATTTCCTATTCCTTTGAGCTGGTCTAGAGCATCGGCTCGCGGCGCGGAAGGTCCCGGGTTCAAATCCTGGCGGGAGCGGATTTTTTTTTATTTATTATTTATTTATTATTATTATTTTTTTGTGCTTCCCATTTTGGCAAAGATGGTAAACTAGAGGTTCAGTGAATTGTAGAAGTCTCTTAGAAAAAAGGCCTCACCGGGTCCCTCAAAGGCTCGATTGGTCGTCGTAAATCCTAATGAAATTTGTGCCAGATTTCAACCACGTGTGACAAACAATATGGGAGTGTTATGGTGAAATAATTTGGTAGACAAATTGAGGGGAAATTACTGATTTTGCTCGTTCAATAAGGAATGAGTATATTGATTTATTCAAAATGTCGATGTAGGGCAGACAGTCCCTTCTTTCTTTATTGTATTCTTTGGATAAAATATGTTCTTATACTCGTTTTTTTTTTATGTGTTATTGGTTTAAAAATAAATAAATACAAAGGTATTTACTTAGAAAAATAAATAAATGAAAAAAGTATCTTAGGACTTCATTCCAATACCATAATTTCTAACCATTTCTCCCCCTCTTCCTATTCAGGTGTCTGTGGTGGCGGATTCGGTGAACATCAGCGGCCAAAGCAATGCGGCCCAGTTCAAAGTTCCTGACTGTCGACTGGCCGACAACCTCGGGGCCCTGTTCGAAATTCAAAAGTTCTCCGACGTCACCCTGTACAGTGCGGGCCAGGAGTTCCGCGCCCACAAAGCCATCCTGGCAGGTAAGCCATTCTGAACCACCCTGTTCAGCTAATGACATTTACCCAATCCAAGAATTAAACTTAAGCTGAGTTTAATATCTGACTGTGGACCCGTCCATTAATAAATAGAATGGTCAGAGGAGAGAAAGGCTGACCATTCATCCAGAATGAAGATCTACTGGATGAAGAGAAAACATGATAAGAAGTAAGAATTACGTGGTCCTCTGTAGGCCGAAACGAACCAAAAAAAAAAAAAAAAAAATGAGAATAGAATAGAATAAACCTCACTTGGGCCAGTATGTGGCGGAAAAACATTACGAGCATAAGCTCTTTCATGCTACCTTCTAAATTCAATTATTCATCCAGCATGCATGCATGCATGCATGCCTGTTGCCTGAACGTGTGTGGTGAGTTCATGCACATGCCTGTCATACGCGTCAATCCTATACAAGTAAAATTTGTTGTTTATCTAATAACCGAAAGTACGGAAACAGGCCTATGCATGAGCATGTGTCCGCTAGTCATTAGGCATGCATGCAAGTTTGACAGGCATATACATGTCATGCATACATGAGATTGTATGGCCGGCCTTATACTCTTAGGATGAGAGTGAAAAGTCCTTTTAACCCCACAGTCTAAAGACATAGGTACATACGGAGTATTTTTTTATTATTATTAGTTTTTTTTTTTCTATTTCTACAGTAACTGTAGACTGTTATACCGAAGTTATACCTACTAGTAATGAGAAAGTATTTGCAATCGGTCCAAATTTTCAAAATTGGGAAATTACTTTTTCTTATGTACTTTAAATTTGGGGAAATAAAATTTCGTTTTTCTCTAATCTCGCGATTCTTTAAGCACCATTATTCTATTCTAACCCCGCGGTTCTTGTCCTCGTCTCCACAGCCCAGAGTCCGGTGTTCATGGCGATGTTCGAGCACGAGATGGAGGAGAGAAAGCACAACCGAGTGGACATAGCGGATGTGGACGCGGATGTGTTGAGGGAAATGTTACGGTTCATATACACGGGGCGCTCAACCTCGCTAGACAAGATGGCCGACGATCTGTTAGCAGCCGCGGACAAGGTGAGTCAGTAGTTACAGTTCCTTCTATCAAACATTCAAAGCTCTTCAAAAACTGCCTTTTCCTTAGCAAGAGAGAAAACTGAAGGAAAAACAGCACAAATAAGAAAGAAATAACAGTTTGAGATAGTCGAGATGTTTCCTAAGAAAAAGCAAATAAGAAGCAAACATGGAACGAAGAGAGAGAGAGAGAGAGAGAGAGCAAGAGCGAGGGAGAGAGAGAGTCATTTATTTATTTATTCGCCTCTTTTTTCTGCAAAGGTCACGACCTTTACATGATGACTGTAAGGTTAACATGAAACAGAGGGGAGGAGAAAAGGGAGGGGAGGAAATCCGATGGAACCAAGGAGAAGGGGAGGGAGGGATGGCTAGAATACTAGGAAGAGATGGAAATAAAAACTGAGGGGGAAGGAGGAGGAGGGGAGGAAGTTAGGAGGGGGAGGAGAAAAACGATTGGGAGGGAAAAAGAGTAACGAATGGCGAAAAGAAGATCTGTTAGCCGCGAACAAGTTGAGTTCTCAGGTCATCAGATCAGGCATACCTGATGGGCACACACACACACTATCAGGTAGATCTGACACATGATGAGCACACACACTATCAGGTAGACCTGATCACCTGTCGTCAGGTTGCCTAATAATTTTTATATGTAACAGAGCTGTATGGTGTCCCAGGTAATCTACCATTTAACCCTGTTTTAACGATCAAAAACAACCCTATTATATCAACAAAACCGATTTATTTGCTTTCAGTACGCTCTGGAAAGGCTGAAAGTGATGTGCGAGGAAGCCTTGTGCACAAACCTCTCGATAGAGAACGCCGCTGAGATCCTCATCCTTGCTGATCTGCACAGTGCGGACCAACTCAAAACACAGGCCATAGAATTTATCAATACGTAAGTCAAACACTTAATTACCTTTTCTTACCATTATTATTTATTAAAGGAGGAAGAAGAGAAAGATACATCGACCAAATTGTGAAATACTCTGGGTCTGAAACATATGCAGACATGAAGCTATAAACCTATCTTAGGATTGATACAGATGATGAATATACATAGTTTCCAATCAGGAGAGGAGAGTGACTGTAGTGGTGTGGTCATGGAAGAAGAGATGAGAGCCACCTAGGGAAAAAAATTGAAAAGATGGAAGTGAGGGGGAGAAAAGGAAGACCGAGAAAAAGGTGGAAAGATTTTGTGAGCCCAAACTGGAGAGAAGACTGATTAGGACATGAGATCACAATAGCTCTGCCTGGAATTGACTGAGGTCGACCCTATTTAATAGGAAAAGGCTAGGAAGAAGAAAAATATTTTCTAATTATTTATATAAAACTTGAGAAGATAAGAGAAAACTAAGATTAACAGCGAAAAAATGGTAATAGCGAAAACCCCCTTCAAAATGGTACGGTTTCCAGAAAAACCGTCAGACCAAAGCGACAAGATTGCATGGCATTCGATTCTCGAAAATAGTTACTCCGTATTTAAGCTCAGAATACACAGTTCTTTGGTTTACAAATAGACCTCTCTAACCATCCCATTTCCTTTCCCACAGGCACGCCACCGAAGTGATGGACACAGTTGGCTGGAAGCAAATGATCCTGTCACACCCGCACCTCATAGCGGAGGCCTTTCGCGCCCTCGCAACCCAGCAAATTCCACCCATAGGCCCTCCGAGGAAGCGGGTCAAACAGAGCTGAAACCCTTCTCAATCGCCATTGTCTTGCTAAAAACAACAAAAGATGATACAAAAAAAACACCGATGTTAAATAATAATGAAAAAAAGTGAAATTTGAATTTTTTTCAAAACTGGCGCAGTCGAAATTTTTTGTCCGGAAAAAAAATGACCGCCATGAAATTGTTTTTGGTTTAAATACAGGTTGAAAGAGAGTTATAGTTATGTTGATCTGCTGTATTGATTTTTTATTTTTATATATATTCAGATATTATTTTTTCTCTTAACACTCTTATCAGTTAGCTGGAGGGAATTCAAATGGTGGTCCTGATTGAAATTCTGTCTTTGACGCTGTCCTAGCATAATATAAACAAGCTGGGCCCGTCCCTCCGGGAATTTTTTAGCTTGTAGTTTATTCGATCGTGATTAAAGAAAATCAGTACCTATGTACCTACCTAATTTGTTTAATATTCAGTTTATTATTATTCTTGTTTGATTTTTCGATTTTACTTTCATGTAATGATTTGGTTCTCCTAACCTGACTTGTCTGGAAGAAACATTCATCACCTGTATTTAAACTGAAAACATGCTGTTGTTAAAGGATATATTATTTATAAAAAACGATATATTTTTTATTTTCTATGAATAATAATATATTTTTCGTCGATCTCAGAATAATAAAAGAATTTTAATAATTACGAAACTAAATTGAATGAATTATTAAATTTTCCTTCTTCTTTTTTGTGTTCCCAAATTTAATCATAAAGTTGTAAGGTTAAAAAAATATTTGAAAGAAAACCTGGCTGAAATTTCTTGTACTTTTCAAAATTATTTCTGATTAGTTTACTGGAATAATTGGAATTACACATTTTTCAAATTTATTTATTTTAGTTCACATTGAAATTTCACAGTTCTCTCTGCTTTTCATAAGCGTGCGATTTTGATTTCATAGATTTTGTAAAATTTCCAGTTTTAGATGGTCTTTGATTTGTAGGTATTTATTGGCTTGGCACAGTGTGCATGTATGCTCTTCAAAGTATGTTATGTATTGTGGTTCAGAAATGACTGTAGAGTTTTGTATTGTTCCCTAATATGTGATCTTAGCTAGAAGAAAAAGTTTGAACTCCCAGGATTCTAATTCCCAATCTTAATCTTCTTTTCCCCCTCCCCTTGCAGAGAGTCAGCGGGCATACCGGTTTGTACAGGGCAAGGATTGGGGCTTCAAGAAGTTCATCCGGCGAGATTTCCTTTTGGACGAGCTGAACGGCCTCCTGCCCGAGGACAAGCTGACCATTTTCTGCGAAGTAAGTTTCCTATATGTACGGAAGAAAAAGATACGCTCATTTTGCGCCCCTGTAGATTTCAAAATTAACTGTAATACCTTTTCCCTTGTTTTAAGTTACCTTACTAAATTTCGGCTTCACTTCTATCAGTTGTCGCCCCCTCTTCAAATTCTTGAACCCCTGGATTTCTTGTTTTTATGTGCCAAACATTTTTATTTTCCAGCAAAATCCTTTGATTTTGGTAGTCAAAACAGAGATATCCTTTGAATGTTTTGTGACTTGTGTAGGCTCATGGAATGGCAAAATGCCTCATCAACTAAAATTAGTTTTTCAAGAAAATAAATTTATGTAATAATAAATCTCTGAAATATTTTACTTATTCCGAATATTTTTCAAGAAATCATAACTCAACTTATCTTGATTTAAGTAAAAAGGAAGAACTACAGTTTCAGTTCAATCGACCTACTGTGTTGTCGAGTGTTACCAACAGCAGGAAAAGTATCTTTTAATTCAAAGATACTCTAAATAATATTCCCGTCCTATTAATGACCTCAAATCTCCCCTCTAACATTATCTTTCCAATCCAAGTCCTCAACTATTTGAGAATAAATAATATTCCCGTCCTATTAATGACCTCAAATCTCCCCTCTAACATTATCTTTCCAATCCAAGTCCTCAACTATTTGAGAAGTAAACAAAAAAAAATCAGTAGGTATTGTATTTTTACTTTCTAAAATTTAAATTTAAAGTAATCAATTAGTTTCTCTCGTAAGTTAAGATAAAAAATTGTGATGTGTTACAAATGTAAGATTTTTTTTCCTTTTAATTGACTTTTTTGTGTTAAAATAAAAGAAAAAGAAGAAAAAATACAATTATTATTTCGAGTTAATTACTGTGTAATTTAGTCTCTTATTATTCTCTCACTTTGATTTTTTTTCCTAGTTTGTAGTTTTAGCTGCTTCTTAATCAATAAACAATCGAAAATTAAAATTTATCTTAAGTGCAACTTTCAAAATTTCATTTTGAATGGTTCAAAAATCATAGAGAAAACTATCTAGGTACCATACATTGAGCCAACCAAACTTTGTCTTCAATTGTCTTGTCTTGGTACCATACATAGAATAGAATTTTCTTGGTACCATACATAGAATAGAATTTATCATCTGGAAACCATTTTTGGTCCCTTTTTTCACTTGCAGATTAATATATTTTCTATTTATTCATTTATTATTTCCAAATAAGCAACACTTGACCTACTCTGTCCTTTGAGAGTTTTAAAATCAGATGAAAAAAAAAAAAAAAAATCAGCCATGAAATTTGAAATTTTGGAACCAATCTGTAATTTTTCTTGTAAAAATTAGATAAACAGAAATAATTTTAAATGTAAAAAAAAGAAAAGAGACAAAAAAATAATAAAATAAAAATTACTGATATTTTTATTAAAATATACAATCAAAATGTTTTTTGAACGAGATCTGTCTTCTAATTTTGCATTTAAGGAAGTCTAGCTTGGATGGGTCCTGGAAAGATAGCTTGGAAGAAGAGTAAGAAGACCAACCGTGTTGGCTTGGAACATAACGTGCTTGTCTTGTAAGCGCAAGAACGCCTGCTCGATTCCCGCCCAGTGCATTTTTTTTTTTTTTTTTTTTACACAGACAAGAGCTGTTCTTGGACCGACAGGCACATACCATGATCAACCTTTTTTTCAAGAGGTTTAACGCAGAGGGAACTGTAACTGCTTAGGTCAGTCCCGAAATCGAAGAGAGAAGGAAGAAAGGATAGGAGAAAGCTGTTCCGAGAATGAACCCTATTCCCTGAGGATAAAATCCGTCCCGGGCGGGAATCGAACCCGTGACCTAGCGCCAACAAGGCAGACGCTCTACCCAAGAAAAGTGCATTATCTTTGAAACAATCTTTTTTTTTAGCCTCACTTTTTCTACTCGAAGGAATTAGTATCCACAGATTGTAACCTCCTTGTGTTTACAAAAAAAAATCAAATTTTCAAAATCAGAAACTGAAAAATCTGGAAATAGAAAATGAGAAATGAGTCATCCGGAAAATCTTGAAATCTACTCATGAAGTGAAGGAAAACTCAATATTTTTCAACAAGTGAGTACTTATTTGACATTGAGTGAAAACTGTATGTTTAACTGCCCTAGGTAAGCATTTTAGAGTCGTTAGTTGTTAGGTAAGTGTCTTGATAAATCCATTTGATAGCCCATCGCTATACGCTATAGCCCATCCAATAACATGACTAGGAAACTGTATCATAGTACTCAAAATCCAAAAGAGAAGGATGGGATAGGAGAAAGCCAGTCATTCTGCAAACAAACCTTATCTGCCCAGGATGAAGTTTTCCCGGGCACAAGTCAAACCCATGGCCTTTGCTAAAGTTACGACAGTAGGTATTACTGAAGTAGAGAAGAACTGAAGGAGGTAGATATCTACATATCTAGACTACAGTCAGTATACAGTCACTTGACATTGCCTGGGACCTCAGCAAAGTACTTAGGATCAGGCAGGTACTTAACTCTTTGCGGCACAGCTTCAATTTTGTTTTTTGACCTTTGCGGCACGGTGGCTTCGCCCAGGGACCACCTCATGTGATCCCTTAAGGCACGGGGAAGATCCTAAAAGTTATGACAGTAGGTATTACTGAAGTAGAGAAGAATTGAAGGAGGTAGATATCTACATATCTAGACTACAGTCACTTGACATTGCCTGGGACCTCAGCAAAGTACTTAGGATCAGGCAGGTACTTGGACAGATATCAGTCAACCATAGTGTTGACAACTAGACACAGCCTAATAATTTTCTCTATGGTTTACTTTCAGAACATACATCCCTGTTGCAACTACCCTACAAGATACTACTGAGCAGTATCAAATTCAGTACCAACCTTTGTCAAGTCTCATGTCTTGCACACCAGTGTAATATCATTGTGCTGGACATGTTCTGCTCTCGGAAAAATCTGCATCTAAATTGGAAGAGTTGGACATATTCTACCCTTGGGAAAATTTGCTCCTAAGTTGGAAAAACTGATCCTAATCCAAAAGGATAAACAAACACCTTTTTTACCATTATTATTTATTAAAGGAGGAAGAAGAGAAAGATACATAGACCAAATTGTGAAATACTCTGGGTCTGAAACATTTGCAGACATGAAGCTATAAACCTATCTTAGGATTGATACAGATGATGAATATACATAGTTTCCAATCAGGAGAGGAGAGTGACTGTAGACCGGAAATAAGTCACTGTATACAGAAGATTCTTTGTGTCTCCTTTCTTCCAATTAGTTCAAATACTGGCAGCTAATTTTAGTAACTTTGATCAAGGTCATGGAAGAAGAGATGAGAGCCACCTAGGGAAAAGAATTGAAAGGATCGAAGTGAGGGGGAGAAAAGGAAGACCGAGAAAAAGGTGGAAAGATTTTGTGAGCCCAAACTGGAGAGAAGACTGATTAGGACATGAGATCACAATAGGGCTGCCTGGAATTGACTGACGCCGACCCTATTTAACAGGAAAAGGCTAGGAAGAAGAAAAATATTTTCCAATTATTTATATAAAAACTGAGAAGTTAAGAGAAAACTAAGATTACCAGCGAAAAAATGGTAATACCGAAAACCCCCTTCAAAATGGTACGGTTTCCAGAAAAACCGTCAGACGAAAGCGACGAGATTGCATCCTGGCGTTCGATTCTTGGAAATAGTTACTCCGTATTAAGGCTCAGAATACACAGTTCTTTGGTTTACAAATAGATCTCTCTAACCATCCCATTTCCTTTCCCACAGGCACGCCACCGAAGTGATGGAGCCGCAAATAAGTCACTGTATACAGAAGATTCTTTGTGTCTCCTTTCTTCCAATTAGTTCAAATACTGGCAGCTAATTTTAGTAACTTTGATCTGACAATTTTTTTTTATTACCTTTTTTGTACAATTTAGCAACAAGGCCATTTGCAGGAATGATCTGACAATGTAATATGACTTTGAATTCTATTAGCTTGCTATTTCTTTTACATTCCATTCTCAGATTCCAAATCTTATTTACTTATGAAGAAATATTTTACAAATTTTAGATTTTTAGTGATAGAATTATATATATGTGAAGCAGATTTTTATTTATTAAAAAATATTTATTTACAAATTTTAGTTTTTAGATTAGGTAGGTATAGAATTTTTAGATTCATTTGTTCCTATTAGTCCTAAGTCCTAAGAACATTGTTATTCTCGAAATGTCTTCTTTAACTTAAGTACTTAGATATTCCTCTTGTTTTTTCAATGCACCAGTCAGCTTATTATGTTATTTGTACTCACAAAATGTTACCCCTTTGTACTTTATGCATGGACTATAGAAGCCATTTTGGCTTGTCCAATTAACTGAGGAAGTTGTAAAAGAAATATTCAAAATCTCTCAATGATTTTTGACCTAAGCTGTTTACTTACTAGAACACCCCCTGAATAACTAAAAGAACAGTCACCAATTGCTGTAACATTTTTTTAGACCTCGGAAATAAAGCATTTTTTTTTTCTAATCAATTTAATTTTATGCCTGTGTTTGGAAGAGCATTCATTGTAAGATAAGATGCTGGGATGCTTTGGCAACCGACATATGTACTTACAGAGCATATCTCTGTAAACATATAATTTGAGATAAGAAAAGTAGGGGTCTACTACTAGTCCTTTAGTAGCTACATAGTGCTTTTACAATATTTCTCAGTCTTAATTTTTTTTCTATTGATAACATGACCATTTCAATTTTAACAACCTTAAAACTGACCATTCCAATAATATTACCTAGATAACTCCTTATTACTTCTTCATTGTTTTTGAAAATCTCTTTAATTTTAGATTTTTCCCTAATTTATAATTTCCCTTGGAAATCTCTTTTATTTTCGTCCATTTTACTTGTAAAAGATAGATTTTAATTATTACCTTTTTATTTTCAAATTATTTATTTTACTTTATAGTCGTTTTCCCCTCATTTAACAATTTTATTGTTTATTTTCTTTGTGTGCACAAATTTCTAGAACGAATATGTTGTGTACAAATTTATTTTTGTATGAATCTCTTGTAACGAAAATCTTGTAAACAAAACATCTTGTATGGAATTTTCATTGTACAAATAGTTTTTGTATAGTTTATTACAAATCGGAATCTCATGTACTTACACAATTATTTTGTACTAAGTTCTTGTAACATTTTGTTAACCCTATTGTAGTCCCTGTTCCCTCTCCCGGTAACAATAAAATCCTTTTGTTCAAACTCTTCTCCTTGTAAAAACTTCATCTCCTAATTCCTCTTCCTCTTCTAGTTTTACTGCATCTTTTCCCAATCTTATTTGGGGCTCGGCATTTCTTATTCATTTTCTCAATACCTCCTCTCGTGTAATCTGTAATCTCGTAAACCCCCTATATTCTATAACCTGCTAATACCTCCTCCTCCATCTCCTTCTTTTACTGCACCTTTTCCCACTTGGTCCGGCGTTTCTTATTTGGGGTCCTTATACCTCCTCTCGTATAATCTGTAATCTCGTAAACCCCCCCTTTTTTTAATCTCCTAATACCTCACCATCTACCATGCACCCGCACCCTCCCCAATACCTCCTCTCGTGTAATCTGTAATCTGGTAACCCTACCGTATTGTCTAACCTCCTATCCTCCTAATACCTCACCATCTAATTTATCTACCATGCACCCGCACCCAGCTTATCTCCAGCGGGCCCTGCTCTACCTGACCGCCGTCTGCCTCACCCTCAGCTTCCTTCTAGGCGTTCACATCTTCCTCAGTCCACGCTTCCTCAACCATTTCGTGTTTCGCGTCAAACAGCCCCTCCGCTATATCGAGTATTGGCGAAGCGGTTACCGCGTTCAAAACATCAACTGCGTCCTAAGCGGCGTCGAAAAGGACTTCGCGTTCGACGACATAACGCGATTGGACGTCCCGGACAACTCCATTTTCTTCTTGGAAACGTCGTGTACGCATGCGGACGGCGTGGAATTGACGCTACGGCAAGCGTGTTCCATTGAATCGGCCGCAATGATGAACCCCGGCGTGCAGGTGTACGTGGTGGTGATCGCGTCGGTGCGGAATCGAACCCGGAACCCCCTGATTGACCGTCTGTATGAGTACCAGAACGTGCATATTGTACAGGTGAGAATGAGATTTTTTTAATTTTTTATTAATCTTAGAAGACACCAAAATCATAAACCATGTAGAATAGAATATACCTTGTTTATCCTGCTAGGATAGGACTGGAAAGTCCTTTTAACCCCGCAGTCTAACCAAGGTCCTCTATGCATGTATATTTTGACATATGTATAAGTACATTGTTGGTACAGGTAGGGACATGTATGTGCATAATTATGTATCATAAAAGTTTTCTTCATGCCCACCATTCACGTTCAACAGACAGCGATCTGTCAGACAGTCTGAGTGTGAGTGGTGGTAAAATCTTGTGTGTGACCTATATGTCTCAGACGTCCGACAGATCTAGGTTTGAAGCTTTTACCGTTAAGACGCGTCTTGACGGTCTGAATTAGACTTTATCTTACTTATCCACTTTTCTCGTCTTGCAGGTCGACCTGGGTCGCTATTTTCAGAACACCCCTCTACACGGTTTCTACACCCAGGATGCTATCCTCACCAGTCTATGGCCCCTGTCTCATATGAGTGATCTACTCCGATATGTCACCCTGTATAAATACGGTGGCACCTATCTCGATCTGGATTTTATTGTTATCAAGTAAGTAAAGTAAAGGTTTATTCTATCCGGACCAAAGTTCCGCTATTCAGGGCTATAGAGGGAAAAAGCTGAAAAGGAACTAGCGCTTCTTACGACTTTATCTTTAGCCACAAGTCGCTCAAATTTTGCAGACAGCTTCCATAATTTATGACGATCAAAAGTGTCCGCGGGCCGGAATTCGAAAAATGTACAGTTCGGCCGGTATTTAACGCCAAAACTTGGAAAAAGTTCAAAAGGAGTCAGCAATGCTCAGGCCTTTAAATTTCAGCCAAAGTCGCTCAAACTTGGCACAGAGATTCGATATATTATGTAGATCAAACATATCCCTGGGCCCTGTTTCCCGAAGGTACGGTTCGGCCGTTATTCCCAACCAAAGTTCCGCTATTAGGGCTATACAGGAAAAAGCCCGAAAAGAACCAGCGCTTCTCACGACTTTACCTTTAGCCACAGGTCGCTCAAATTTTGCAGACAGCTTCCATAATTTATGACGATCAAAAGTGTCCGCGGGCCGGAACTCGAAAAATGTACAGTTCGGCCGGTATTTAACGTCAAAACTTTGAAAAGGCCCGCGAAACTTTTTGATCGGCATAAATTATCTGAATATTTGACCAAAGCAATAACATTTCACTTCAATTCCACAGATCGCTGGAGAGTCTGCACAACTATGCAGGGGCGGAATCTTCATCTGTAGTCGCGGCCGGTGTTATACACCTAGACAAGGACCATTGGTTATCAGGGGCGGCATTGCGAGAGCTCAGGGACAACTTCAAGACCACGGAATGGGGGGCGAACGGCCCTGGAGTTCTAACCAGGCTGCTCAAAGCTGAGTGTAAACCTCAGGTAAATTATACTCGTCAATTAATCGTTGGGGTAGTGGTCAAGACCCTCGCCTGGTAAACAGGAGGGAGCTGGTTCAATACCAGCCGAGGCATGAAATTTCATACTCATTTATATGAGAATTCGACCACATGATAATGGAGCGATAAGGGTTAGGTTGTAGAGAATGCCTCCGGTGGTAACCTCGCCTAGGGGTTACTTTCCACTCATGAGTCTATTATTATTATTAGATTGCCGGGGTAAAGGGGACTTTTCAGTCCTATTCGGGCTGAATAAAGAAGGTACCTACATATATTTCATTCTATTCTATTCCTTCCACACAGAGCTATGCACACAACATCATCTCCTGCCGAAACTTCACCATCTACCCGCCCCGCTTCTTCTATCCCGTCCATTGGGAACACTATGCAGACTACCAATTGCCTCGTTGGGGTAGTGGTCAAGACCCTCGCCTGGTAAACAGGAGGGAGCGAGTTCAATACCAGCCGAGGCATGAAATTTAATACTCATTTATTTGAGAATTCGACCACATGATAATGGAGCGATAAGGGTTAGGTTGTAGAGAATGTCTCCGGCGGTAACCTCGCCTAGGGGTTACTTTCCACTCACGAGTCTATTATTATTAGATTGCCGGGGTAAAGGGGACTTTTCAGTCCTATTCGGGCTGAATAAAGAAGGTACATATATTCCATTCTATTGTATTCCTTCCACACAGAGCTACGCACACAACATCATCTCCTGCCGAAACTTCACCATCTACCCGCCCCGCTTCTTCTATCCCGTCCATTGGGAGCACTGGGCAGACTACCTGAACGAAACGAACGCTCCGGCTACCATGTCTTTGTTCCGCGATAGCTATGCCCTACATGTGTGGAATTCATTTACTAAGCGGGTTCCGGTGAAGTTGGGCTCGGAGCAGCCGTACGCACAGATAGCACGAAGATACTGCCCGCGAGTGAGTAACCTGGCTGGGGAACAATTTTGAGCGAGGTACTGTTTTTTTTTTTTTTTTTTTTTTTTTTTTTTTTTCAATTTGGGGTTGCACTGTTCATTGGTGCCTTTGGTTTGTCTATTCAATGGCATTGGTTAATTAATGCCAGATAACAGAAAGTCACGTCCTGGTAATCAGGAGGGCGTGGGTTCGATCCCAGGTGAGGCATGAAATTTTATCCTCATTTATTTGAGAATTCCACATAGCTCTAAGGGTTAGGTGGTAGAGAGGCGTTAACCTCGACAGGCGGTTACCTTCCCCTCACGATTCTATTATTATTTTTAATGAATGACATATGGTAATAGAAAGTCGCGTGCTGTATACTCACCCTGCTGCACCGAGTCACAGCTTAACAGCTCAATCAATACATCTGTTATTTTAATGACATTCTAATTACACCGGTCATTTGTATATGACTCAGTCCCAATGGGGACCTGCGTACCGGGACATATTTTATCGGCGGAGAGCTAACCTTAATGCGTCCACATCTGTGGATTGCTGAGAGGTTGGTAATCAGTAATGGACGTAAACAGTGGTTGACAGTAGTCCTACGTAGCCTGTTTTCTGAGTTCCAGCTTTAAAGTGTTTGTGTCCCAAAGAAAGGCTTTTTTTCAGTGATTTGTTGAAGTACACGTCAAATTGGCTTTTTTGGGTGATTTATTGAAGTGAACGTCAAATTGGGTTGAAAATAGTAGTCCTGAGCTTTTCGAAAATTTTGCTTTTAGCTCTGATGTGTTAATATGCTTCTAAAGGAGGTATTTTCGGTGATTTATTGAACTTGAAGTGGATTGCAAAAGAAAAGCCCACACTGTTGCTGAAGTTCGAAGCTGTTATGTCCCAAAAGGAGGTATTTTCAGTGATTTATTGAAGTCACCATGAGAGTTTTTTGAAGTGAACGTCAAAAGAGTACTTACTACTTACACTGTTATATAGAGGTTTTTATCCCGAGCTCGAAACTGTATGTTCGTTAGAGGTTTTTATACCGATCTTGAAACTGTATGTTCCAAAAGGAAGGCATTTTCAGCGATTGAAGTTAACGTCAAAAGAAGTTTGATTCAAAAGAGCACTGTCGTCCATTCTATTCTCTCACTGTCAATGAATATTGGTCTTATTCTGAGGTCTTCCAGGTTTCGACTACATGTGAGTATTTTTGTTTTCTTTTTATTCATTCTCATGTTGTATTCCGTCTTCATTATGTCACTCATTCTTTGAAGGATGTTTTGCAGATATTAACAAGTTATTCACGTAATCCATGACGGAGTTCACGCTGGCGGGTGAATTCACTTTTAGAAATAATTGGACAGCATTAGGCAGAAAGGAAACATACATGAGGAGAATAATTGCTTTCTGGATGGTTCTATTTTGCTTGTAAGCGCTAGGCCGCGGGTTCGATTCCTGCCCGGGGCGGATTTTATCCTGATGGGATAATGTTCGTTCTCGGAACGGCTGGCTTTCTCCTATCCTGTCTTCCTTCTTTCTTCGATTTCGGGACGATAAGACCATAGCAGTTACAGTTCCCTCTGTCAAACCTCTTAAAAAAATCTATTTTGCTTAATGCCGTCCAATGTACTGGCTGTGATACAAAATTAAATTTGTAATATTTCCATTTTTATTAGTAATTTATGTTTTAAGCTCGTATAAGTTGTACAGATAAAAAAATAAGGGGTTTATGTTTTATTTATTTTTAATATAGTTATTTTGGTTTTATACGTTATAGTAGTAATTTTCATGCACTTGGGTATGTGGGCAAATTTACTAGGTATTTATAGTGTCGCAGAATTTCATAGGTAATGAAATACCTAATTAGATTTTAATCCATTGGAATAAATTATAATCATCTTGGTATTTTAATTTCTTAGGTACACCATGTACCTATTATTTATGGAAACAAAATATTTTCATTCATAAGATGTATCGATGAAATTACGTACAGAAAGTTATGAATGTCGATTTTTACCCCCTCACGCATATTTATTAAGTTATCGAATTTTATATTTTAAGTATTTTACTGTTATTAAATTTGTTGAATTAAAAATCCTAAAGATAATTAAAAATATAGGTACTTACTAAAAATTTTGCCAGCTTGGCTTTTTGAGTACACATTTGAATATTTTACCTACAAATGAGTGTTTCAATTTAGTAATGCAAGTACTACTTTCTCCTATTAGTTTTGGATGTTTTGAGGTAAAATTATTTTGCGCTATTGTACGAGTACTTTATTGTGGTCAAGTTCTCAATAAAAATTTATAGAGGATAAAATTACATGCTTCTGATTTGAATCTGCAACTTCTTGATCACTAGGCCTAGGCCGTACCAGATCATTCGTGCTTAGCACATTGCATAACTACCGCATGTTTTACGGCGTTCACAAGATGTGTACTGTTCATTGGTGCCTTTGGTTTGTTTATTCAATGGCATTGTTTAATAATAATTAATGCCAGATAACAGAAAGTCACGTCCTGGTAATCAGGAGGGCGTGGGTTCGATCCCAGGTGAGGCATGAAATTTTATCCTCATTTATTTGAGAATTCCACATAGCTCTAAGGGTTAGGTGGTAGAGAACGCCTCCGGCGTTAACCTCGACAGGCGGTTACCTTCCCCTCACGAGTCTATTATTATTTTTAATGAATGGCATATGGTAACAGAAAGTCGCGTGCTGTATACTCACCCTGCTACACCGAGTCACAGCTTAACAGCTCAATCAATACATCTGTTATTTTAATGACATTCTAATTACAACGTGGTCATTTGTATATGACTCAGTCCCAACGGGGACCTGCGTACCGGGACATATTTTATCGGCTGAGAGCTAACCTTAATGCGTCCACATCTGTGGATTGCCGAGAGGTTGGTAATCAGTAATGGACGTAAACAGTGGTTGACAGTAGTCCTACGTAGCCTGTTTTCTGAGGTCCAGCTTTAAAGTGTTTGTGTCCCAAAGAAAGGCTTTTTTTTAGTGATTTGTTGAAGTACACGTCAAATTGGCTTTTTTGGGTGATTTATTGAAGTGAACGTCAAATTGGGTTGAAAATGGTAGTCCTGAGCTTTTCGAAAATTTTGCTTCTAGCTCTGATGTGTTAATTGCTTCTAAAGGAGGTATTTTCGGTGATTTATTGAAATTGAAGTGGATTGCAAAAGAAAAGCCCACACTGTTGCTGAATTTCGAAGCTTTTATGTCCCAAAAGGAGGTATTTTCAGTGATTTATTGAAGTTAACGTCAAAAGAGTACTTACTACTTACACTGTTCGAGGTTTTTATCCCGAGATCTAAACTGTATGTTCCAAAAGGAAGGCATTTTCAGTGATTGAAGTTAACGTCAAAAGAAGTTTGATTCAAAAGAGCACTGTCGTTGGGTTTTAATTTCATTTCGGAGTTATTAATATGTCCTAAAGGAAGGTATTTTCAATGATAAGTCGAAGTGAAAGACAGAAGAGTATTGCGGCTGAAGAGTTTCATCTAAGTTTGAAGCAATGACACTCAAGCTTCTGATTGAAGAAGCTGTAACCCAAAAGTATTCACGCAAGCTGAAAAAGAAGTAGCGTATGTTAAAGTAACACAAAAGTAGTACCACCCTATACCAAAGAACAATTTACAAAAGTTGCTGGCATAGGTACAACATATTGACGCAATGAATTGGCGGCGATTGGTGGCAAGCTTGTTCCTCATCTGTGTACATTTGGGTTCATTGGTGGCCGAATATGAGCGACCTAAGTTTTGTGAACGGTTAAGATTGGCGGTGGTCAATTTTGTCGGAGATGACTTTGACGTGTATAACAAGTAAGTAAAAACATAAAGTGTAATTCCATTTCAAAAATATAGGATTATAACACTCCTTTTTTTAAAAGAGGGTTGACAGAGGGAAGTGTAACAACGGAGATCTTATTGTCCCGAAATCAAGGAGAAAAGGCTGCCTTGGGTTCGTATTTCAAAAATATAGGATTATAACACACTCCTTTTTTTTAAAAGAGGGTTGACAGAGGGAAGTGTAACAACGGAGATCTTATTGTCCCGAAATCAAGGAGAAAAGGCTGCCTTGGGTTCGGTTTCGATTCCCGCCCGGGGCGGATTTTATCTTGAACAGATGGTAATGTTCGTTCTGGGGACGGCTGGCTTTCTCCTATTCTTTCTTCCTTCTCTATTCGATTTAGAGACGATAAGACCTTAGCAGTCACAGTCCCCTCTATCAAACCTAAAAAAAAAAATCCAGAATTTGTCGCAAATTGTAACATTAATCTCTTGCTTCGTTGACAGCCATCTAAGTAACATCTTTTTTTCCACCGGACGATAAGACCTTAGCAGTCACAGTCCCCTCTATCAAACCTAAAAAAAAAAAAATCCAGAATTTGTCGCAAATTGTAACATTAATCTCTTGCTTCGTTGACAGCCATCTAAGTAACATCTTTTTTTCCACCAAGAATTTGTCCCGAATTGTAACATCCAATCTCTTTCTTCATTTGCAGACTCCTGTTCGAGCACTCGGTGTTTATCTACAAGAAGCTCTGTCTTTACCAAAACGTAAGTGCAGCGGGCCACCCGTTTTTAAATGACATGTTAGAAAATGCTGAAAATGAGGACGATTATGACTACGTCACGAAACCTTGGAACTCGCTGCCCCGGCGCCCCGACCCCGCATTGGGGCCCCGCGACCCCGCGGCTATGTTGAATAACAAGGACCCGTGGTTCTTACAGCAGCAACCCCACTGGTTTGAGAAGGAATTGTAGGGAGGCCATTCGACGAAACTTAGCACTTTATAGCTCTTAAGTTGAACTAAGCACTTTATAGCTATTTCTGAAGTTAGTGGGGTGCAATAGTACAACATACTGGATTTCGCACACTGGGATTCCGTCAGAAAAGACTCCCACTTCAATGTAATATAATGTTCTTAAGTTAATTCTTTGCATCACAAAATGCCTCAATAATGTATACCCAATCCTCTCTCTTCAATTCTATCGAACCCGAGACCTTTTGATTAGTGAGCATTCTACAGGTTTTCCTAACATTGAAAAATAATAATTCAGTAAAAATTAAATGGGAACTAAACGGGAACTCTTTAAAATCAAATAATTTCGTAGTTAGGTGTCAAGATAGTAAATAGGTAAGACAACTTCGGAATGTGAAGAAGAGAAGAAAGAAGAAAAAAGAAAGTTAAGATCATTATGGTAATGGAAAACTTCCCATTTTTATTTCAGAAGAAAAAAATCAAATCTGAGAGGAAGCATGGCCGTCCAATCTTTTGAACCTAAGATATATGACCTTCAATTGGATGGTGCCATTTGTTGAAATATACATGAACAAATCATCAAAGAAATAATGAACAAAATATAGACACCAATAATAATGAACAAAATATTCGGACAATAAGATCTCCGTTGTTACACTTCCCTCTGTCAACCCTCTTTTAAAAAAAGGAGTGTTATAATCCTATATTTTTGAAATGGAATTACACTTTATGTTTTTACTTACTTGTTATACACGTCAAAGTCATCTCCGACAAAATTGACCACCGCCAATCTTAACCGTTCACAAAACTTAGGTCGCTCATATTCGGCCACCAATGAACCCAAATGTACACAGATGAGGAACAAGCTTGCCACCAATCGCCGCCAATTCATTGCGTCAATATGTTGTACCTATGCCAGCAACTTTTGTAAATTATTCTTTGGTATAGGGTGGTACTACTTGTGTGTTACTTTAACATACGCTACTTCTTTTTCAGCTTGCGTGAATACTTTTGGGTTACAGCTTCTTCAATCAGAAGCTTGAGTGTCATTGCTTCAAACTTAGATGAAAATCTTCAGCCGCAATACTCTTCTGTCTTTCACTTCGACTTATCATTGAAAATACCTTCTTTTAGGGACATATTAATAACTCGGAAATGAAATTAAAACCCAACGACAGTGCTCTTTTGAATCAAACTTCTTTTGACGTTAACTTCAATCGCTGAAAATGCCTTCCTTTTGGAACATACAGTTTCAAGATCGGTATAAAAACCTCTAACGAACATACAGTTTCGAGCTCGGGATAAAAACCTCTATATAACAGTGTAAGTAGTAAGTACTCTTTTGACGTTCACTTCAAAAAACTCTCATGGTGACTTCAATAAATCACTGAAAATACCTCCTTTTTTTAGGACATATTAATAACTCGGAAATGAAATTAAAACCCAACGACAGTGCTCTTTTGAATCAAACTTCTTCTGACGTTAACTTCAATCGCTGAAAATGCCTTCCTTTTGGAACATACAGTTTCGAGATCGGTATAAAAACCTCTAACAGTGTAAGTAGTAAGTACTCTTTTGACGTTCACTTCAAAAAACTCTCATGGTGACTTCAATAAATCACTGAAAATACCTCCTTTTGGGACATAACAGCTTCGAACTTCAGCAACAGTGTGGGCTTTTCTTTTGCAATCCACTTCAAGTTCAATAAATCACCGAAAATACCTCCTTTAGAAGCATATTAACACATCAGAGCTAAAAGCAAAATTTTCGAAAAGCTCAGGACTACTATTTTCAA
This sequence comes from Diaphorina citri, assembly GCF_000475195.1. Classification (NCBI taxonomy): domain Eukaryota; kingdom Metazoa; phylum Arthropoda; class Insecta; order Hemiptera; family Psyllidae; genus Diaphorina; species Diaphorina citri. Next base: position 70,921 of record NW_007377616.1, on the reverse strand, counting down.
CCCAATTTGACGTTCACTTCAATAAATCACCCAAAAAAGCCAATTTGACGTGTACTTCTGGACATAACAGCTTCGAACTTCAGCAACAGTGTGGGCTTTTCTTTTGCAATTCACTTCAATTTCAATAAATCACCGAAAATACCTCCTTTAGAAGCATATTAACACATCAGAGCTAGAAGCGAAAATTTCGAAAAGCTCAGGACTACTATTTTCAACCCAATTTGACGTTCACTTCAATAAATCACCCAAAAAAGCCAATTTGACGTGTACTTCAACAAATCACTGAAAAAAAGCCTTTCTTTGGGACACAAACACTTTAAAGCTGGAACTCAGAAAACAGGCTACGTAGGACTACTGTCAACCACTGTTTACGTCCATTACTGATTATCAACCTCTCGGCAATCCACAGATGTGGACGCATTAAGGTTAGCTCTCAGCCGATAAAATATGTCCCGGTACGCAGGTCCCCGTTGGGACCAACCTCTCAGCAATCCACAGATGTGGACGCATTAAGGTTAGCTCTCCGCCGATAAAATATGTCCCGGTACGCAGGTCCCCATTGGGACTGAGTCATATACAAATGACCGGTGTAATTAGAATGTCATTAAAATAACAGATGTATTGATTGAGCTGTTAAGCTGTGACTCGGTGCAGCAGGGTGAGTATACAGCACGCGACTTTCTATTACCATATGTCATTCATTAAAAATAATAATAGAATCGTGAGGGGAAGGTAACCGCCTGTCGAGGTTAACGCCTCTCTACCACCTAACCCTTAGAGCTATGTGGAATTCTCAAATAAATGAGGATAAAATTTCATGCCTCACCTGGGATCGAACCCACGCCCTCCTGATTACCAGGACGTGACTTTCTGTTATCTGGCATTAATTACCACGTGATTTGATATCCTTGGTGAACGCAAGGTGTTGGACACGACGATTGCTGTGTGACAGGTTAGCCAAAACAAAGGCTGTTGCTAACTCCTCAGGAGACATGTTTTTAATTCTCGCATGGACGATTCCGAACATGTTTGTAGCATAAGACACAATATTTTCATTTTCTTGAGGGGTCTTGAATAGCTGAGTGGTGAGAACTGCAGCCGGTGTGTCTAGATGGTCGTACTCTGTACTAAATAAAATTTTGAATTCTTCCCAGGTGATGTTCGGAGTAGACACTTCCGTAAGCCATTGTGCTGCTGGTCCTTTTAATGCTTGGCCCAGTGTTAGAATAAGATCACTCCCAAACCTAGGGTTTTCAGAAAAACAAACGTCTGCTGTTTGAAGCCAGGCTTTTGCATCAACATTGTCCAGAGAAGGATTGAATTCGGGCAAAGTTAGGACTCTATTATTTTTGACCAATTCTCTCAATAATTCCCGTACCTCAGGATGTAAAATTCTGGACTTCTTACTGACAGGATTGCGAATGTCATTATGTTTTTTTTCAACATATTACTCTTTATTTATGGTACATATACAATTTATACATATACATAGATAACAATGTTTATACATAGAGACATATACATAGAGAACAAAATATACATAAAAGATGTTACCTATGTAAAAAATTATAAACTGAGTTATACTGAGATATTGTTTCCCCTTATTGGGGAGGCGCTACACATGGAAAGCTCCGGGTGATATAAGAAGAGCACAAATAGACTACATACTGGTAAAAGAAAGATTTAAAAACCAAGTAAAGAACTGCAGAAGCTATCCAGGTGCTGATATTGGAAGCGACCACAATCTGGTCATGATGAATGCAGAGTTGAAGTACAAAAAGTTAGAGAAGAAAAAGAGGAAAATATTTGAAATATCTAAACTGAAAACACCAACAACCAAGACAGAATATAAAAGAAAGACAGATGATTTTGTAAACAGAAACAACAATATACTGAAACAACCAATGGAGAGTCAATGGACAACTATGAAAGAAGGAATACTAAAAACAGCAGAAGAGCTATTGAAGAGTGAGGTAATCTTGGAAAGTGTTATTTCCCATTTGATTTCCAAACGGTTGATTTATTCCATATGGATTTTGGGGATCGTTGTAATCTGGGAAAGTGTTATTTCCCATTTTATTTCCGAACGGTTGATTTTTGGCATCGTAATCTTGGAAAGTATTATTTCCCATTTGATTTCCAAACAGCTGATTTCTTCCATATGGATTCTGGGCATCGTAATCTTGGAAAGTATTATTTTCCATTTGATTTCCAAATGGTTGATTTTTAGCATATGGATTTTGGGCATCGTTGTAATCTTGAAAAGTGTTATTTCCCATTTGATTTCCAAACGGTTGATTTCTTCCATATGGATTTTGGGGATCGTTGTAATCTGGGAAAGTGTTATTTCCCATTTGATTTCCAAATGGTATAGCTATTCTAACAGAAAATGAAAATGATCTGCAAAACATCCTTCAAAGAATGAGTGACATAATGAAGACGGAATACAACATGAGAATGAATAAAAAGAAAACAAAAATACTCACCTGTAGTCGAAACCTGGAAGACCTCAGAATAAGACCAATATTCATTGACAGTGAGAGAATAGAATGTGTAACACACTACAAGTATTTGGGAAGTATAATAACGAGTGATGGAACGAGCAAGAAAGAGATCAAAAGCAGAATCATGCAAGCAAAGATTGCATTCAACAAAAAGAGAAACCTGTTTACATCCCGAAGTATAGATTTGAACATAAGAAAAAGATTGCTGAAGACATATGTGTGGAGTGTGCTGTTATATGGAAGTGAAGCATGGACGATTGGAAAGACCGAAGAGAAAAGGATACAAGCATTTGAGGCATGGTGTTGGAGAAGAATGATGAAGATTAGTTGGATTGAGCGTATAACGAATGAAGAAGTATTCAGAAGAGTCAAAGAGAGAAGAAACCTAATGAAGAACCTAAAGAAAAGAAGAGCAACACTAATAGGACATATACTAAGACATGGGGAGTTACCAGCAAGAGTTATCGAAGGCATGATTGAAGGCAAAAACACAAGAGGAAGACCACCACTGGACTACATCAAACAAATAATGGAGGATATGAACGTCACAACCTACTACGATCTCAAGAGGAAGGCAGAAGACAGGGAAACATGGCGTACTGCAGCAAACCAGCCTAATGGCTGTTAACCAATGATGATGACAATCATTAGATCAATCAATCAAGCATTAGATAACAACAACAACAACAACAACAACTTGAATTTATTCCACCGAATATTGTGGCGCAAACGACCCACTGAAAGTTACGATGTGTCCAAACATAGTCGACCGCCCGCCTCTCTGTCTGAGTGGTCAAGAGCACTGACTCTCAACGTGGAGGTGCTGGGTTCAAATCCCGGCCGGGGCGGAAATTTTCTGATCAACTAAGATCTCGAAAGTCTCGTGTTTGAATCCCGTGTTCTTTTCCTTTACGTATATTATGTAGATATAATCTTCCCTTATTTTCTTCTCCCGCTTGTAATGTACTCAAGTTAGACTTTTTTTTACTGTAAGTTGTGATGTAATCTAAAAAATAGGTAATTAAAATAAAAAAATCATGTTTTTCAATGTTTTCAATTTTTATGTGAATTTCTTTATTGAGTGAAATAATTTCCAAGTATTGATGGAATTGCCTGGAAGCGATTGACAAAATACTAAATCTCTTTAGGGACTTTGGTTCTGCAGAAAGCAATTCTAAAAGTTCAATTTGAGAACACCGATCAAGGACTACAAATTTTATTGGTAGAAAAAATGCCACAGTCCCTAACCCCACCCTTGATGGAACCCTATTTCTTTATTTGTATCTATCTACATATTATGTTTATAGGTATAAATAAATTTTTCCCCCAATATTTTTTTTTTTTTTTTACATATATACAATTAATTTCTTTATTAATGATATACTGATTTTACTCCTTGAAATTTTCATTCTATCTGTTTGCTTGAATTGTTGAATAATTGTAATGTCCATTCGAAACATCACATCGGTCTTCAATTTAGATCTCCATTCAAGGACCGGCCTTCGGCCGACACTTCCAATTCCACTTCCTAGGACCCTCATTTATACTGCTAGGATGAGACTGAAAAGTCCCTAGGATCTAGGGCCAATGGTTTGGCCTCTCAATAGTCCCGTCCAGCCGGGGTGATTTTACTCCTTGGAATTTTCATTCTATCTGTTTGATTGAATTGTTGAATAATTGTAATGTCCATTCGAAACATCACATCGGTCTTAGATCTCCATTCAAGGACCGGCCTTCGGCCTACACTTCCAATTCCACTTCCTAGGATCCTCATTTATACTGCTAGGATGAGACTGAAAAGTCCCTAGGATCTAGGGCCAATGGTTTGGCCTCTCAATAGTCCCGTCCAGCCGGGGCTGTATAGTCCTTCTCATCATACATGTATTGGTTGTTGTTATTGTTATTCTGCATATGCATCAGTTGTCGCGTTAGGTTTTTGTTGTTGTTCATATCATTGCTTGAATCCCAAAGTGAAATTTTATTCGTACTTGAAACATTACTCCAATTCAAGTTTTCAGTTATATCTCTTGAATTCCCAGGTGTACTATTTGTCGAATTATTACTTCCTTTGAAGAACCTTATTGCTGCATTTTCAAATTTATCAAAACAATCAGTAACCTCTGTGTCTTGTTGTTGAGTAGTTTCAGTTTCAAATCTTCGGGGAGATTGTTCAACACCTCGTTGTTAAGGATCACTGGAAACATGAGCAAAGATGTTTGTTGTTGAGTAGTTTCAGTTTCAAATCTTCGGGGAGATTGTTCAACACCTCGTTGTTAAGGATCACTGGAAACATGAGCAAAGATGGGGGGTTAATCAAAGCGAAACCCGAATTTGTTAATATTTCTATCGTAATGGTAATAATATTACTTTTATTTAACAATAGTATCAAATTAATAACAATTGAAAAAGCAAAAGCAAAAAGATAAACAAAAAATGTACAAATAAATAAACTGATTTTTTGCTAATACAATCTATTAGCAAAAAATCCAATAATATTATATTCTATTAATACAATCTTTCTTTTTCGATCTATTTTGCTGCGTCAGTACGAATACGTAAATTAATAGGATATTATTTTTAGGTGTTTTGAACTTGAGGCTTAAAGCTATATCAGAAATGTCCCTCACAATTCCCTATATTCTATGAATACAATCTTTCTTTTTCGATCTATTTTCCTGCGTCAGTACGAATATAAATTAATAGGATATTATTTTTAGGTGTTTTGAACTTGAGGCTTAAAGCTATATCAGAAATGTCCCTCACAATGCCCGTAAAAAAAAGGGGATGAACAATTGATGTGCAAACCTAAAACACCATCCTTATCCTTCAGTTCTTGAAAAAACAGCTATAAAATGTTAAACAAAAACTCTATACCATGAATTAATATGTTAAGATGGGGGAAAAAGCCAAATTTGATTCTGAAATGGAAATAAATGAAACTATCAGAAAACAATTCTTTCAGGTTTTTTCGATTTCAAAGAATCAAAATGGTTTTTAATTGCATTTGATAACAGACATGTACAAGAACAATCATAAAACAATTCTTTCAGGTTTTTTCGATTTCAAAGAATCAAAATGGTTTTTAATTGCATTTGATAACAGACATGTACAAGAACAATCATATCCTTATCCTTCAGTTCTTGAAAAAACAGCTATAAAATGTTAAAAAAAACTCTATACCATGAATTAATATGTTAAGATGGGGGAAAAGCCAAATTTGATTCTGAAATGGAAATAAATGAAACTATCAAAAAACAATTCTTTCAGGTTTTTTCGATTTCAAAGAATCAAAATGGTTTTTAATTGCATTTGATAACAGACATGTACAAGAACAATCATTCAAAGACTAATAACAAAGAAACATTAAATATGACTAGAAAATTATGTAATATTCCTACTTCTACAAGTATTCCTACTTATGTAATATTTCTACATGTCTAACAGTAGAATATAAACTTGGCCTGGCGCACTGCCGTGCGCCTAGATATGCCCACCGCTGAAAAAGTCCCTTTACTCGCAGTCTAAGCAAGACCTAATGTATTTTGAAGGTTAGTTATGTTATGATTATGACTGTTGTGTGAGCCTTATGTAATATTTCTACATGTCTAACAGTAGAATATAATATACCCACTGCTGAAAAAGTCCCTTTACTCGCAGTCTAAGCAAGACCTAATGTATTTTGAAGGTTAGTTATGTTATGATTATGACTGTTGTGTGAGCTTCACAAGCAGAAGCAAAAATATCTATAAAACCAACTCTAAGGAGATATGTAAAACAATTGTTATGACAAAAATACCTACTAAAAGCCCAATGGAACGCTAATGTTACAACTTCACATTTTCATTAAATCATTCTAATCGCTCGTAATCTCGGTATGGATCGACAGGAAGTATTTATCTGCTCTAAACACCAAAAAATGGTTGAGGCAAAGCCAGAGGCATTGGTGGATAAGGTGAAGCTAATGGTGGAATGAGAGGCGGAGGATAATTAGGATAAACCTGTTGATATGGACCATAGCTTAAATTGTTGCCTGGCTCTAGGAAAGGATTGACCAATGGCATTTGATAATCCTGACCAGGAATATTATTAGGCACAATTAGAGGACTTTGCTGCGATAGAAAATTATAGGGATATAAAGGATTTGGCTCAGGATTCATGAAATTCTGCTGTGGGTTAAAATAATTTGCCCCAAAAGAATTAGGTTGTACATTCACATTCTGAAATGCATTCAATGAATTTGACCCTCGACCAAAGGAATTTGATGGGTTTATAATATTTTCATCGTTTTGGACATTCGATAATCCGGGATTCAGTTTAGACGATTCTTGCTTCATTAAGACATAAGGAGAGCCTGATATATTGACGCTGAAATATTCTGGGAGTTGTTGAGTATCTAAAGGGGGTCTTAGTCCTTCGATATCTGTGGTTGAACGGATTGGTTTCAAATCAGATGCTGCTGTATTCTTGAGAAGTTTATCCAGTACAGTTTTCACATTCATTGATGACGTGTTGGATGTGTATATTGAATCCAAAAGCTCTTCTAACTTATATTTATCCATTATTAGCTGAGATTCATTTGAAATGTTCTTTCTTATCACACATACAGTAACTTTTGTTGTCGATTCATCCGTAATATGATCTGAGGTAGTAGTTGGTATTGTTGTTGCTTGGGTTAGTTTTGTTGTCTCTTCAATGACATCAGAGCTGTTTGAAAAATGGTTCTGGACACTAGTCTTTGTCTCGTTGCCTATTTCAATTAAAGTTGCGTGTTCCTTTTCCGTAACAGGTTTACTGGAAACATTTTCAAAGATATTAGTATCAAAAGTGACATTGCTGTTGGCCAACCAGTCTTCTACAGAGAAAGAAATGCTTTTATTTTCATAAGGTTGATAATCATTAGTTTCCAATTTGGAACAATTCCTTAGGAGTGGTAGTTTTGTAACGTTTGGTTTATCTTCAGAAAACTTCGTTTCCAAACTCATTAGACTATGTGAATTTATACACGTTACTTTTTATTTTCATAAGGTTGAAAATCATTAGTTTCCAATTTGGAACAATTCTTTAGGAGTGGTAGTTTTGTAACGTTTGGTTTATCTTCAGAAAACTTCGTTTCCAAACTCATTAGACTATGTGAATTTATACACGTTACATTTATAAATGTTGACATTGTAATGTTTGAAACTCTGGCCATGGTTATAGATTTGGCTGGGGTTGTAGTAGAACCGTTATTTTTTACCATCTCACAAGGTACACTTGATTTTAAGGTGTCATTTACTCCTCTTGCCTCAACATCCACTTCGTTTTGACTAATTGTTTCATTATTTAAAAACAATTTTGATAGGGTAGAAATGTTTAGGAGTGGTAGTTTTGAAACGTTTGGTTTATCTTCAGAAAACTTCGTTTCCAAACTCATTAGACTATGTGAATTTATACACGTTACATTTATAAATGTTGACATTCCTGAACTAATAAACCCCTTGTTTTCCCCATGTCCATCGTCCCCTATAATTACTGATATTTTTTTGTCATCATCATATAGCCTATCTGCTGATCTACTAACATCATTCACATTTTGCTTGTGTGTGTCTTTTATTATTTCATTTCCTTCTTGATAGTTATCTGAACTAATATACCCCTTGTTTTCCCCATGTCCATCGTCCCCTATAGTTACTGATATTTTTTTGTCATTATCATATAGCCTATCTGCTGATCTACTAACATCATTCACATTTTGCTTGTGTGTGTCTTTTATTATTTCATTTCCTTCTTGATAGTTACTTACATGAATTTTAGTTTCATCGACTGCTCGTCTTTTCCTCCTCACTTCATAATCATCTTTAATTATATCTCCACTGTATTCAGGTATATCTACTGTCACTTCATGCTGGTGTAGTTTCATTGCCTGTATTTCTGGCAGCTCCTGAACAAGTTTTTCAATCTTCTCGCCATGCAATCCCGGGTCCTTTCTATAGTTATGGTCTTTGAATTCGATATCGTCCATCATCTTAGCGTGAATTCTGGCCATTCTTTGATAATATGATTGGTGCAGTCCTGTCAGGTTGTTATAGTATTTCTTCTTTCGATTTCTATAAAATGTTTTGACGACATTCAACCTTTCTTCCCAGCCTTTAGTTTCGATGACACCGTGTTTTTCCAAGACATCTGCCACTGTACCAGGCAACGTAAAGTTTAGTATATGGTCATCCAGAGCTTTAAAATCTATTCTCTCTTGTTCTGATGAAGTTAACCAAGTCGTATTGGGAGGATAAGTGTTGACATTGTAATGTTTGAAACTCTGGCCATGGTTATAGATTTGGCTGGGGTTGTAGTAGAACCGTTACTTTTGACCATCTCACAAGGTACACTTGATTTTAAGGTGTCATTTACTCCTCTTGCCTCAACATCCACTTCGTTTTCATTATTTAAAAACAATTTTGATAGGGTAGAAATGTAAAAGTTTGTAACATTTACCTGCTGGTGAATTCCTGATGGATTTTGGTTTCCTGGGCTCGGTGATGTATCATTACTTGGAATATTTTTTTGTGTGGCTGATTGTAATTGACTTTGTTCTACTTTATTGGCATCCACAACATTGTTTTGTACCGGGAAATTCCCCAAATTATTGTTCAATGCTTGATATGTTCCCACGTTGGATTGAGGAGACACAAAATTCTGACTTGGTCCGGGTGCGTTTTGGTTGTTTATGTCACCATTCCCGTTAAATTGATGGTTGTTCATTTCGTCATAATTATCCAAAGGGTTCAAAACGTTTGCGTTGGACTGATTGGTAGGTATGTTTTGCATGTTCCCAAATTATTGTTCAATGCTTGATATGTTCCCACGTTGGATTGAGGAGACACAAAATTCTGACTTGGTCCGAGTGCGTTTTGGTTGTTTATGTCACCATTCCCATTAAATTGATGGTTGTTCATTTCGTCATAATTATCCAAAGGGTTCAAAACGTTTGCGTTGGACTGATTGGTAGGTATGTTTTGCATGTTGTTTTGGTTCCTTGCAAATTGGTTTGCATCCATTGGAGCTGGCTGATTGTTGTAGTCCGGAAATGTACCATTTGTCCCGGGATAGCCATATTTTAGGTACGGATTTTGTTGTCCATTAAAATCGAGGGGCATTTGATTTTGAGGATCGTTGTAATCTTGGAAAGTGTTGTTTCCCATTTGATTTCCAAACGGTTGATTTTTTCCATATGGATTTTGGGCATCGTAATCTTGGAAAGTATTGTTTCCCATTTGATTTCGTGAGGGATTATCAGGTTTGAAGTTTAGGGGTCAGGTTTGAAGTGAGGGGCTCAGGTTTGAAGTGATTGTTTCCCATTTGATTTCCAAACGGTTGATTCTTGGCATATGGATTTTGGGCATCGTAATCTTGGAAAGTGTTATTTCCCATTTGATTTCCAAATGGTTGATTTCTCCCATATGGATTTTGGGCATCGTAATCTTGGAAAGTGTTATTTCCAATTTGATTTCCAAACGGTTGATTCTTGGCATATGGATTTTGGGGATCGTTATAATCTTGGAAAGTGTTATTTCCCATTTGATTTCCGAACGGTTGATTTTTGGCATCGTAATCTTGGAAAGTATTATTTCCCATTTGATTTCCAAACGGCTGATTTCTTTCATATGGATTTTGGGCATCGTAATCTTGGAAAGTATTATTTTCCATTTGATTTCCAAACGGTTGATTTTTGGCATATGGATTTTGGGCATCGTTGTAATGAAAGCCCATCAGATGTTTAATTGCCATGATATAATCAAAGGATTCAAAGGAACAATTAATAGAAGGATAATACGATACATCAAGTGAGACATTGTGAAGGACATAATAACAAGAATGCAGAATGTTCATGTATTAGGTTTAATTTGTTATATAATTTTCCTCTTCCTTGAGGAAAAGATTGGTGAAAGCCACAGTTTTTATAACTTTATCACGCCGATAAAGGACATCAAGGGGTAATGAATGGAGAAATAGCGGTATAATAATAATAATAAAATCCATAACTCTGGCCCTGGGGCTATCTGATTGGCCTCTAACTTGTACCAACATATTGTATTTTTAAGGCCTTTCACAAAGTCGAAAGGTGGTGGTCGCTATTCAAGATTTCAATCTTGAGCAATCTGTGATCACCCCTGAATTTTTACAGCTATCTGTAATGTGGAAATATTCATCATATCAATATTACATGCCATAATTTTAAGTTTGGTTATTGATTCCACACACAATTCGCTACCAACGTGTCTTTGAACCTTAAGCTGTGTCCAAAAATCAGTGAAATGGTTTCTTCAAATTAAATTGATCCCAAGGGCAAGGAAATCCTAGACCCTTGACAAATGGAGTGTGCCTGAAGGCATGTGATGTGTTCTAATCCATAGTCGACTGGTCGAGGTGAATCCATGTTGTCGAGGCAGTGTAGACAGTTTAGTCGACATCGATCGACGGCCGGTCGATTTAATCGATGCCGATTGAAACCGTACACTGCCTCGACATCATAGATTCACCTCTTCACCTCGTCGATCGATCGAAGTATCGCTGACGTTGACTATGTGTGGACACAGCTTTACACTCCATCACCAACAGTGTGAACAATCGGATCAACGCAAGGAGTAAATTGTTGAAGTACAGAAATCATTTAATTTACCATATTTCCTGATTCAAAAGAGTAGGAAAATAGTCAATAAAGTACCTTCCTACTTCCTGCCCACCCAAAAATAATACAAGTCACATCTAGTTAAACTTGTATCTTCTATTACTTCTTTTATTAGTAGTGGTGGTAGTGGTAGTTGTAGTGGTAGTGCTACTAGTACTTGGAGTAGAGACATCAGTGTTTCCGATATCATTAAGGATATCTTCTACAGCTTGGGTTCTAATGTCTCCATTCTTGTTTTCTACGCTGTAATGGTTTCTTTTATTTAATAATCTCTGATTGACTATGTAGTAGGTACTAATCGAGCCACCATTCCATCAGGATTGGCGGAAAGAGACCTGGGGGTCTGTGGGTACCATAGAAATTTAGAAAATGCTTTGCCTTTGAAAAGGTTTTGAAGTTGAAAATTCAGATCTCCTTGGCCAGCCACTAGCTATCAGGTAGCCCTGACGACAGGTACACCTGATCAGGTCCACCTGATTGTATGGAGTGCTCATCAAGTATCAGGTAGACTTTACAGCCGGATTTGATCAGGTGTACCTGATAGTGAGTGGCTGGCCCTTGGCGGAAGCGATACTGTTTTTCACCATAATAGAAAAGGAAAATACACCTTTACTTACCGTTAGATTCTCCATTTTGGAAGTTCATCTGACCATTTGCGCTATCAGGTAGTCCTGACGACAGGTACACCTGATCAGGTCTACCTGACTGTGTGGAGTGCTCATCAAGTATCAGGTAGACTTTACAGCCGGATTTGATCAGGTGTACCTGATAGTGAGTGGCTGACCCTTGGCGGAAGCGGTACTGTTTTTCACCATAATAGAAAAGGAAAATACACCTTTACTTACCGTTAGATTCTCCATTTTGGAAGTTCATCTGACCATTTGACGCTATGACATTGTCCAAGTTGAAAGCTACGGATGCATTATCGCTGGGACTGCCGGTAGTGGGGGGTTTGGTCAAATAGGTGGCAGGACTGGCAGTGGAAGCGAATCTGAGGATTACCTGGTGAAGTCAGGAAGTTCGTCAATAGATGGGATTTTGGGATAACACGATAATAGAATCTTTTTTAATTATGAAAAAACACCAATAGGTATTAAGTATGTTTTCAGTCCTTAGAAGGCCTGTTAACTCGTAACAGGCTGTTAAGTTCCATTTGATTTAACAGGCTGATAGGAAGTTCGTCAATAGATGGGATTTTGGGATAACACGATAATAGAACCTTTTTTGATTATGAAAAAACTTCACCAATAGGTATTAAGTATGTTTTCAGTCCTTAGAAGGCCTGTTAACTCGTAACAGGCTGTTAAGTTCCATTTGATTTAACAGGCTGTTAGGGACTAAAAAGTCGTTTGGTGAAACCCACCCTTTCTTTTCCTTGTCCTTCTTCTAGTCCTAAATATATACAGCCCCTTGTGTAACTGACTGACTGACTGACTGACTCACTCACTCACTCATACTAATTCTAACCCACTTCGTTGTTAAGCTGTTATCTTTTGAAGTTTGTAATTCTTTTTTATCTGAGTCACTTTTAAAACGAGATTCATCTTTACTCTCTGCCCTTCTTTCTTTCGAAGACAGGCTTACAGAGGTTTCATGATTCTTTAGAATGTTCTCACGAGAATAAGCTAATTTATTCGTTTCTTTCTTTCGAAGACAGGCTTACAGAGGTTTCATGATTCTTTAGAATGTTCTCACGAGAATAAGCTAATTTATTCGTTTTGCTGAAAGAATATTTCACGGCATTCATTTGTCCACTTCTAATATCACTGGAGCTGTAAGGTCCAAAAACATCATCCAAAACATTGACAACACCTTTTTCTACGGGTCTAAATACACCAATTGTTAAGCTGTTATCTTTTGAAGTTTGTAATTCTTTTTTATCTGAGTCACTTTTAAAACGAGATTCATCTTTACTTTCTGCCCTTTTTTCTTTCGAGGACAGGCTTACAGAGGTTTCATGATTCTTTAGAATGTTCTCACGAGAATAAGCTAACTTATTCGTTTTGCTGAAAGAATCTTTCACGGCATTCATTTTTCCACTTCTAATATCACTGGAGCTGTAAGGTCCAAAAACATCATCCAAAACATTGACAACACCTTTTTCTACGGGTCTAAATACACCACCAACTAATTTTAGACCTTTTATGCATCTGGAAAGTAAAGATCTCTTGGCTCTTATCTTCCTTTGGTCTATTGGTAGGTTATGTTTTTTAGGTAGGTTGTTTTTAACTCCCGTCATTGTGGCAGGATTCATTGAAGTTGATACTATTTTATTTGTTGTTGAATTCTTCATATCACGAAAGTAAAGATCTCTTGGCTCTTATCTTCCTTTGGTCTATTGGTAGGTTATGTTCTTTAGGTAGGTTGTTTTTAACTCCCGTCATTGTGGCAGGATTCATTGAAGTTGATACTATTTTATTTGTTGTTGAATTCCTCATATCATTGCTTGAAGCCCAAAGTGAAATTTTATTCGTACTTGAAACATTACTCCAGTTCAAGTTTTCAGTTATATCTCTTGAATTCCCTGGTGTACTATTTGTCGAATTATTACTTCCTTTGAAGAACCTTATTGCTGCATTTTCAAATTTATCAAAACAATCAGTAACCTCTGTGTAGTCATCTGTAGTTGTTTCTTCATGCATAGTTGTATTTTTAAAGTAGAACGATAGAACGAAATCTGCAGCTTTGTCCAGTAAATCTTCCGGATAATCGGTGACTGTTTGATTCAATGTCAAAGAAAACGTATTACCATTAGCAGGGTTAGTTGAGCTTTCAATATTTTCTTTCTGTGTTTGGTTTGAAGATGGGTATAGACTCATTGGAATTTTTTGCCCATAAATATCATTAAGAGAACCTCGGTGCATGCTGAATGGGTCTGATAAATTCTTTACAATAATGTACTGTTCATCATCGGGTACATTTATATTCCGCTTTTTCAACTCTTCGCTGTTTATCCACGACAGTTTCGGAGGTTCTATTGTTCTAACATCCAAAAAAATCGAATCGTTCGTCATAGGCTGAGTTACATTTTGGTCTGGAAATGACACTAGTTGATGCAAAGTTTTATTGAATAATTGGAGTTTGTTATTAACAAGCATGTACGTGTCATTCCCATAATCACAGAAGTATTGTGTTCTATTGTCACTGTATGTCTCCGTGTACCAGTTCAGAGCTATATATTGTGTATACTGTTGATAGCCTTCATTGAGAATAGTGAACGAAAGGTTGGAGTTAGCCGAGATATTAGAAATTTTCTGAGACCATTGTTTTATGCGTTCAATAGCATCCATATAATCTTGATCAGTATCAGGTTGTACATGTTGATGAGATGGTGACAAGTAACTTGAGGAGTACATATCACGCATATAATTGTACATACATTTAAAGTAAACTGTCATGATTGTATTGTAAACGTTTCCAGCTGCAGTTAAATAATTCATAATAGTGTTAACCAGGTGTCCAGCGGTACTATCACTATTAAAAACATCTCTTTTGTGAACCCTATGTTTGTATTCGTTGTACCAATTTTTGTTAAATAGTTTGAATCGACTTGCTCCAACTGAAATGGTTGCTGCATTTCTACCGAATGTAGGGTAGGGTTGATCATATTTCTTTGTTGATGAAGATGTATATTTATCAAACGGGTTTGTAAATGTCCAATATTCCATGCTTCGATATTTATTTTTCAGTTTTACCCTTTCTGGATCTTGTTTATCTATTTCATTATAAAAAGAATTCAGTATACTAGATTCCGGTGTAATCAAAACACTGCTGTAATGGTAAAAGACGTTCTCCTCGTGAACATGGGCATTGTCTTTCTTTTCCTCAATCTTCGTTTTGTCGACAGTGTCGTCTTTCTTGTGATAATATTTCACATCTGTATCGTCATCCAGTTTCTTCTCTCCTTTGATTTCAATGTTCTCGTTCTTGGTTTCTCCGGAATCGTCACTCTTGAGTGGATCGTCAGGTTGAATGTCTAAATTATTTTCAAAGTTGTGCAGGAAACTTTTGAATACGTCTGACTCTCGCTTGTTTCTCGAGATGATCTTATTGTTTTCTTTCAATATTTTTAGCCAAGTTTTTTGTATGGTTGCGTTATTTTTCTTGATAATATCGTAAATCACTTCATACATGGGTTTGATGCCGCTTAGGTCATCGCTGATTTCATCCACTAATGTTTGTGAAGATCGACTTTTGCATTTACAGTTTGTAACTTTGTTACCACTATCATCTTCTTCTACACTATTTATTACACTGTCCTTGCTTTTGAAGTTCACTTTCTTTTCATTCGTATCCTGAATAGAGTCTAAATGTTTGTCCTGTTTGATTTTGGAGTTTTCAGTCTCATCATTATCCTTCAATGGTTTGAAATCAATTTCTTCCTTCAAAGTTGTCTCCTTTATTTCCGCACTGGGTTGCTTTTCTCCAATCAGTAGAGTCTAAATGTTTGTCCTGTTTGATTTTGGAGTTTTCAGTCTCATCATCATTATCCTTTAATGGTTTGAAATCAATGTCTTCCTTCAAAGTTGTCTCCTTTATTTCCGCACTGGGTTGCTTTTCTCCAATCAGATTATCTTTAGAATCAATAGGAACACCTTTAATTTCACCTACAATATCATTAGATAACGTACTTGTTTCTTCATCGATGGCTTTTTTGTCATTTTCATTATTCACAACCTTGTACTTTTCATAGTCATTCAATTTTTTGTTTAATTCTTTAGCTTGTTCATTTAATTCTTTAGTTTTTGCTGCTATTTCTTTCAGTTCATTAGTTTCAACCGTCTTGTCGAATGTTTCCTTTGTTTTTATCTCATTGTTATTGATGTCACGGTTGTCATTTGTTTGATTTATCTGAGAGGCTTCAACACTGTTCACAAATAATTTTGGTGTATTATTGGACGTAACGTCTTCGATTGGAGCAGGGGCACATATCACATGGGCGAAACACGAGCTGATTAGCACTATCTTCAAAACTATTTCCATTTTATATTCACTTAGAATATTATTTGCAACTTGGACGTGTTCATTACACAGCAATCAATTACTTTCTGAAGCGTTTTGAGTTTGTTGTTGTTATTATGAGTTGTGTTTTCATTACGTGAAATCTGATTAGTCCGTTCTGATTTTTATCACTTTAGTTTGTTTGTAGAATATTCTTTCTAGTTTTTAAATTACATAATTGTTTATTTTTCACTACATCTCCCTATCATTAGGACTTTGATGGGGTCTCCGGAAGGAAAAAAAATACTAATTGATGTTACCTATAATAGGAGATTGCACTATTGCAGATAGGTAGACTATCAATATAAATGTACCTGGATGTTGTGTGGATATGATTGTGTAGATGTGTAGTAAATGAACTGAAAATATGATACTGATTGAATAGGATGTAAAGCTCCACATGAAAGGGATTTCTCTACAATTTTTTCCACTTGAATAAAATAGGCGACAAGGCAACCATAATATTCTAGGTTCTGTATGGTAGGTAGGTATTTTAGGCTATTGTCCTGTGACACAAGATGTCCATCGTTAGATAAAATTTCAAAAAAAAAAGTACTACAGTTCTAAGGATTTTTTAAATTTAGACATTTATAGAGGGACTTCGTCTTCATGAAACTAAAATGTAGTATTGCTACATGTTTCATACGTAGTTAAGCAATATTAACTCAGTAACGAATTAGTCACAGCGATTAAATGAGTGTGTAAACATAAACCACTAGACCGCCTTTAGTATTTGTCGTCAAGGTGATTAATTCATTTTTAAAGCTATAGTTTATTTCTCTAGTCTTTTCCCCATTTTTAATACAAATAATATTCTGCATGTTCTGTTTGTGATTAGTGATTACCTTTTTGTTGGTTACAAGTTAGATTTCAACGAAATACAGTAGAAAAAATTGACCTACGGTTCCAAATTTACTTACAGTGTCCCTTTAACTGGCTACTTAATATCCACATTGTATTATATATTATATCTATAAGAAAAAGATCCTATTTAAAACAAGGAAAGTAAAAAATCCATTCGGTCTCATCGCCAAGGAAACACAATGATGAATTTAACAAAAGCACAACCACAAAACAGTCTTCTCCTTTTCCTGGATAGTTAAGGAAGCTATACACACAATTATTCGTGGTAAGCTCTGAAGAAAAAGAAGAAAAGAAAGAAACAACAACAACCAACAACAAAAACTATACAACTAAACAACAATGCAACTGAGAATTAAACTACCAACTCTATTCAGCAGTCTTCTCCTTTTCCTGGATAGTTAAGGAAGCTATACACACAATAATTCGTGGTAAGCTCTGAAGAAAAGAAAGAAACAACAACAACCAACAACAAAAACTATACAACTAAACAACAATGCAACTGAGAATTAAACTACCAACTCTATTCTGTATACTCTGTCTCCTCGCCAGAACAAACGCCAAATTAGTTCCAGAGTACAATCTGAAGGATATAGGAGATTTTGAAGTCATAAAAGACGAATACAAGATCTTGTACAAGGAGCATTTGTACTCTTTGAAAGAGAACATTGATGATTTCATCGACCAGAATGAGGTGGTTCTGTATGAGACTTACCAGAGGTTGTCGGACATGCTGAATAACACCAGAGTAGACACGTCAGGTAAGTTGGTCTTGTTTTTTTTTCTCCCCCCCCCTCTTTTTTTGACCTGGGAAGCAAACCACTCTAGCCATACTTCTCATCAAATAATTACATTCATAATATCATCCATATTATACGCTGTACATCAGTGTACAATGGACTGGTACGGATTATAAGCCTGGACAGCCATTTGGAGCTTTTGGCTCTCATCAGTAGAGGGTAGTCCTAACCTAACACCTGGTGTAAAATGAACACTAATGGAATACGTCGGATTGTGTGCCTAGGTAATCAATCCAATCATACTACCTAAGTTGATCCATGATTGAGGTCAATCCAAAAATTATCCAAAGTTGTAACTCTGTATTTTCAATTTAGAATCTAATTTGTAAATGTAAATGCAGTTTCTTTGTGTTATTATGTCACAACTTTGGTGCTCACTACAGCATTGTAGGATTTTCCCAATATCTCAATAGTCAGGATAGTAATCATTGCAATCTAATCCAATGATCAGAATAAACTGAATCACACCTAGAAATGTGCTACATTGGACATACATTGTTGGATATTTCTGGTGATACCGCCTCACTCAGGATAGTAATCATTGCAATCCAATCCAATGATCAGAATAAACTGAATCACACCTAGAAATGTGCTACATTGGACATACATTGTTGGATATTTCTGGTGATACCGCCTCAGTTATTCAAATGAAAATATTACTCAATGTAATATAGAACCCTCAGCTTTGCCATTGTAAGGGTCTCCTTTTTAATTTATGATCTACATCACCTGGAAGTTTGACAGTGACACTTGGAACGGACTAAGTATTATATTACACCAATATATTACTCAATGTAATATAGAACCCTCAGCTTTGCCATTGCAAGGGTCTCCTTTTTAATTTATGATCTACATCACCTGGAAGTTTGACAGTGACACTTGGAACGGACTAAGTATTATATTACACCAATACAGTTTATTTTAGGTTCAAATTTGATTAAGTACAAGTTAAATATAGATTTATGCTGCTAGGATAAGAGTTAAGAATAGACAACACTTATGCAAAACAATGGATAAAATTTCAATTTTTTGCTGAAAATCTGTGGTAAAATATTTTATTCTAAAATAAACGGTGAACGATGTACAAAGTGGACGGTACAGAATGAACAATAAACAGAAGTTAACACTTTTTTGTACAGTTAAATACTTTGGTAAAAAAATAATAATAAATCTAACAAACTAAAGCTTTACAAGGTATCATTTTACAAAGTCACCGAAATGAGCACAAACCAGTAAAATTGTTTACAAACAATAACAGAGTTTGTAAAATATTTTTTAGAACAGACTTTTTCTTTAGGATGACTCACTCTGTACTTCTATTGTTTACATTGTGACTTGGTGCTTTTCTCGAGTTGCTTCATTGATAACATCTCACTTATTGACAATACTGTTCTGCACTAGAACCTTTAAGTAGAGGGATGCAACTCCCATATAAATATTTTGGACTTAAGAGCCCGTTATTCTACAGTAAACTTTTTGTAACTTTGAAAGTGGGATCATTTCAAAAGTACAAAAGAGAAGGTTTTTCTTGATAGCAATTCCTTACTTACTAAGATATACTTAAGTAGATACAAAGAAGTATGTTGACTTTCAATATGGGTAGTTCAAAAATTCAAATTAACACTTGGGCGTCCCTTCTCTGGAAATTGTATAGGTCTGTAGAATTGTTTAGATCTGTAGGTGTACATAGGAAGATCATCTGAAAGTCCATTATCACTTGAACAGAGATTGCACTATTGCAGATAGGTACCTGGATGTTGTGTGGATATGATTGTGTAGTAAATGAACTGAAAATATGATACTGACTCAATAGGATGTAAAGCTCCACATGAAAGGGATTTCTCTACAATTTTTTCCACTTGATTAAAATAGGCGACAAGGCAACCATAATATTCTAGGTAGGTATTTTAGGCTATTGTCCTCTGACACAAGATGTCCATCGTTAGATAAAATTTCAAAAAAAAAAAGTACTACAGTTCTAAGGATTTTTTTAAATTTAGACATTTATAGAGGGACTTCGTCTTCATGAAACTAAAATGTAGTATTGCTACATGTTTCATACGTAGTTAAGCACCTCTACAGTAAACTTTTTGTAACTTTGAAATTGGGATCATTTCAAAGGTACAAAGAGACGGTTTTTCTTGATAGCAATTCCTTACTTACTAAGATATACTTAAGTAGATACATAGTATGTTGACTTTCAATATGGGTAGTTCAAAAATTCAAATTAACACTTGGGCGTCCTTTCTCTGGAAATTTTATAGGTCTGTAGAATTGTTTAGATCTGTAGGTGTACATAGGAAGATCATCTGAAAGTCCATTATCACTTAAACAGACTTAGATATACAGGCCAAATCACCAGAGAAAGGACAGCAGATATTAAGAGTCCAAATCTGTAATGTAGTATTTGAAATCTTTCACGAAAGTGGGTTTGGTGCCACTTAGGTCATCGCTGATTTCATCCACTAATGTTTGTGAAGATCGACTTTTGCATTTACAGTTTGTAACTTTGTTGCCACTATCATCTTCTTCTACACTATTTATTACACTGTCCTTGCTTTTGAAGTTCACTTTCTTTTCATTCGTATCCTGAATAGAGTCTAAATGTTTGTCCTGTTTGATTTTGGAGTTTTCAGTCTCATCATTATCCTTCAATGGTTTGAAATCAATTTCTTCCTTCAAAGTTGTCTCCTTTATTTCCGCACTGGGTTGCTTTTCTCCAATCAGATTATCTTTAGAATCAATAGGAACACCTTTAATTTCACCTACAATATCATTAGATAACGTACTTGTTTCTTCATCGATGGCTTTTTTGTCATTTTCATTATTCACAACCTTGTACTTTTCATAGTCATTCAATTTTTTGTTTAATTCTTTAGCTTGTTCATTTAATTCTTTAGTTTTTGCTGCTATTTCTTTCAGTTCATTAGTTTCAACCGTCTTGTCGAATGTTTCCTTTGTTTTTATCTCATTGTTATTGATGTCACGGTTGTCATTTGTTTGATTTATCTGAGAGGCTTCAACACTGTTCACAAATAGTTTTGGTGTATTATTGGACGTAACGTCTTCGATTGGAGCAGGGGCACATATCACATGGGCAAAACACGAGCTGATTAGCACTACCTTCAAAACTATTTCCATTTTATATTCACTTAGAATATTATTTGCAACTTGGACGTGTTCATTACACAGCAATCAATTACTTTCTGAAGCGTTTTGAGTTTGTTGTTGTTATTATTATGAGTTGTGTTTTCATTACGTGAAATCTGATTAGTCCGCTCTGATTTTTATCACTTTAGTTTGTTTGTAGAATATTCTTTCTAGTTTTTAAATTACATAATTGTTTATTTTTCACTACATCTCCCTAGTTTGAAGTGAGGGGTTATCAGGCTTGAAGTTTGGAAGTCTGGTTTGAAGTGTGTATGGCCGAGGTTTAAATTTAATTCAACTTGAAATTTTGAGCCTAATTTTTAAGGTGAATCATAAAAGGGACCCATTTTAAAGCATCGCATATCAACTTTCAGAGGAGTAATGTTTATTATTTCAATAGGGGAAAATGAAAACAGATCGCTTTTTTTTACAATATTATTTTATTAGCTACCGGGTTTCGCCAGTTACGGCATCTTCAGTGGTATTATTATAAAAAATTAAAAGTAAAGTCTTATATACTACAATAAACCTAAAACTAAAGGAAAGGGAACAAATTTCTTGACCCCGCCAGGAATCGAACGCGGGTCTCCCGCGTGCAATCGAACCCGGGTCTCTGAGGGAGCTGACTTTAGAATCTAATTTATCTCTTCATAATTTATACCTATTTTGTTTTATTCACACCTATTTTGTACCAGATACATAGACTGCGGGAGTAAAGGGACTTTTGAGTCTCATTCTGGCAAAATAAATAGGGTATATTCTCTTCTATTCTATCATTTCAGGCGAATTCGTCAGCATCAAATACAAGCTACTCAAACAGTTGCAGGACAACCGCGACGATCTGATGCAAGTCTACGTCGCCATTCGGTACAAGATCAGCGACATTGCGTTCAAGCTCATCTCCTATATCGAGGAGAACATGATCGACAAGCAGACCATGTACTTCCTTGAATACACGCTGGAGCAGGTGCTGCAAAAGCTGAAGAATGTGGCGCCACATAACAAACACTACAATGTGCTGTCGGGTATTAAGCCGATGGAGTATTTGTTTCTCCACCAGAGCGAGACACCAGAGATAATCATCAGGTGATACAGCGGAAATGAACGTGTCTTTGAACCTTAAGCTGTGTCCAAACATCAGTGAAATGGTTTCTTCAAATTAAATTGATCCCAAGGGCAAGGAAATCCTAGACCCGTGTCTTTGAACCTTAAGCTGTGTCCAAACATCAGTGAAATGGTTTCTTCAAATTAAATTGATCCCAAGGGCAAGGAAATCCTAGACCCTTGACAAATGGAGTGTGCCTGAAGGCATGTGATGTGTTCTAATCCATAGTCGACTGGTCGAGGTGAATCCATGTTGTCGAGGCAGTGTAGACAGTTTAGTCGACATCGATCGACGGCCGGTCGATTTAATCGATGCCGATTGAAACCGTACACTGCCTCGACATCATAGATTCACCTCTTCACCTCGTCGATCGATCGAAGTATCGCTGACGTTGACTATGTGTGGACACAGCTTTACACTCCATCACCAACAGTGTGAACAATCGGATCAACGCAAGGAGTAAATTGTTGAAGTACAGAAATCATTTAATTTACCATATTTCCTGATTCAAAAGAGTAGGAAAATAGTCAATAAAGTACCTTCCTACTTCCTGCCCACCCAAAAATAATACAAGTCACATCTAGTTAAACTTGTATCTTCTATTACTTCTTTTATTTAATAATCTCTGATTGACTATGTAGTAGGTACTAATCGAGCCACCATTCCATCAGGATTGGCGGAAAGAGACCTGGGGGTCTGTGGGTACCATAGAAATTTAGAAAATGCTTTGCCTTTGAAAAGGTTTTGAAGTTGAAAATTCAGATCTCCTTGGCCAGCCACTAGCTATCAGGTAGCCCTGACGACAGGTACACCTGATCAGGTCCACCTGATTGTATGGAGTGCTCATCAAGTATCAGGTAGACTTTACAGCCGGATTTGATCAGGTGTACCTGATAGTGAGTGGCTGGCCCTTGGCGGAAGCGATACTGTTTTTCACCATAATAGAAAAGGAAAATACACCTTTACTTACCGTTAGATTCTCCATTTTGGAAGTTCATCTGACCATTTGACGCTATGACATTGTCCAAGTTGAAAGCTACGGATGCATTATCGCTGGGACTGCCGGTAGTGGGGGGTTTGGTCAAATAGGTGGCAGGACTGGCAGTGGAAGCGAATCTGAGGATTACCTGGTGAAGTCAGGAAGTTCGTCAATAGATGGGATTTTGGGATAACACGATAATAGAATCTTTTTTAATTATGAAAAAACACCAATAGGTATTAAGTATGTTTTCAGTCCTTAGAAGGCCTGTTAACTCGTAACAGGCTGTTAAGTTCCATTTGATTTAACAGGCTGTTAGGGACTAAAAAGTCGTTTGGTGAAACCCACCCTTTCTTTTCCTTGTCCTTCTTCTAGTCCTAAATATATACAGCCCCTTGTGTAACTGACTGACTGACTGACTGACTCACTCACTCACTCATACTAATTCTAACCCACTTCTAGATGAGCTAGGAAGATGCGGTTTTCACCATTGGATTCCTTATTTTTTGTAGGTACTGGGAAAAATCGGAAAATCCCGAAATTCCAAACTGTTCCCGAGATATTGACGTTTTTTTTAGTTCTCCCATAAGAAATACACAGGGAACAAGGTTTGAGGCCAGCAAAACTTCTCCTACGTTTAATGTTTTCTTTCGATTTTAGTTTTCAGTTTTCATTTCTTCCAGACAAGACTCAGGGACGATATTAGTTTTCAGGGGCGAAGCCAAGGGAGCGCGAAGCGCGACCGAGCCATCGTCGGCAAATAAATCATCCAACATCTTTCTTTTCCTTCTCTTATGTCTTTTCCCTCTTACGTGTGTCACTTCCGTATTTCCAGATCCATCTAGACCAGCAGGTGTTGTTTC
The DNA here is from genome assembly GCF_000475195.1 of Diaphorina citri. Classification (NCBI taxonomy): domain Eukaryota; kingdom Metazoa; phylum Arthropoda; class Insecta; order Hemiptera; family Psyllidae; genus Diaphorina; species Diaphorina citri. The sequence continues at coordinate 46,993 of NW_007377616.1, read as the reverse complement.
TTTTTTCCAACTTTCTAAAGAATCGTATGTCTTCATGTCTGGTGAGAAAGTTGGCGTTTCATCGCTCATGTGGTTCTTGGGTATGTTGGATTCTTTTACATATATTGGTGGTGATATGTCTCCATACATGGGATTGAATGTGTTATTTTTTCCATAAGGATTTCCATAGTCCATGTTAGGTGGAACATCGTTTTGTGTATACTGGGGAAATTTATTCGGATCCCCCATATTTTGATGATAATCAGGATACATGTTCTTAGCATTAGCAGGATTGAATTGATTGTTTGCTGGGTTATACGGATCAAAATTATCTTTTTGGTGGCTATCAGTATTAGTCAAATTGTTACTTGTTCCATCCAGGACAGGGTTGGTCGGAGGTCCATTGTACGGATTCGCGTCATAACTTGGAATAAAATTCGGCCCATCACTGATTGCATGTGGATTTAGTTTATCAGTCTGTCCAAAACTGTTTGAACTTTGAAAATTGTTTGAAAATTTTGCATCGTAATCTGGATAGTTATTTTTTAAGGAATTGATGTTTCCATTTGTTACGTCATTTGGATTCATATTCACATTTGGGATCATTTCAAAGGCACAAAAGAGAAGGTTTTTCTTGATAGCAATTCCTTACTTACTAAGATATACTTAAGTAGATACAAATTATGTTGACTTTCAATATGGGTAGTTCAAAAATTCAAATTAACACTTGGGCGTCCTTTCTCTGGAAATTGTATAGGTCTGTAGAATTGTTTAGATCTGTAGGTGTACATAGGAAGATCATCTGAAAGTCCATTATCACTTGAACATAGTTAGATATACAGGCCAAATCACCAGAGAAAGGACAGCAGATATTAAGAGTCCAAATCTGTAATGTAGTATTTGAAATCTTTCACGAAAACATCTTTCAGTTTTGGAACCCCAGTCACAACATTGTACAGCCAGCTGCCTCCATTGGCTATTTTGTTCCACAAACCTCCAGGCTTGGACGCTGTAGTCATTTCATTGGATGAGCTGTCAAGGAACTTTTTGTCTTTTAATATTGCATCGATTTTGTCTTTATCCTTGATCAGTTGATCTTTCGATAGATTCTCAAATTGAGAACCACTCTTTACCTCCTTGGACTTTGAGTCGATTGTCGTGTGAAAATCGTGGTCACTGTTTTTGAAAGGGTCTTCAAATGAAGTTTTTGGCGCTACTTGATCTGATTTTGGTTTACCCTGTTGAGAGCCATCGTCGGCAAATAAATCATCCAACATCTTTCTTTTCCTTCTCTTATGTCTTTTCCCTCTTACGTGTGTCACTTCCGTATTTCCAGATCCATCTAGACCAGCAGGTGTTGTTTCTTTTTTCCAACTTTCTAAAGAATCGTATGTCTTCATGTCTTTTTCGATTTCGCAGTCAATGTTGTATGTACAGTCATGAGTAGAACACAGACGATCTGATAGATATTATATCTGCGATATTCTCTTCCTTCTTTGACCATGATTTTGCTTTCAGAAATTTCGGTATTGAACTTTTCATGGGTTCAGTATGTGTCACTTCCGTATTTCCAGATCCATCTAGACCAGCAGGTGTTGTTTCTTTTTTCCAACTTTCTAAAGAATCGTATGTCTTCATGTCCGATCTGATAGATATTATATCTGCGATATTCTCTTCTTTCTTTGACCATGATTTTGCTTTCAGAAATTTCGGTATTGATCTTTTCATGGGTTCAGTTTGTGACAACTGCAAAATAAAAATGAAAATCTCTCAAAATTTTTACAATATTTAGGAAGCAAAATCTTCCTCAATCGTTTGTCTAAATTTTTACCAAGGTTTTCAAAACATAATTGACCAAGTAGTTTGACACCCACTTATTCGTCTTCATGTCTGGTGAGAAAGTTGGCGTTTCATCGCTCATGTGGTTCTTGGGTATGTTGGATTCTTTTACATATATTGGTGGTGATATGTCTCCATACATGGGATTGAATGTGTTATTTTTTCCATAAGGATTTCCATAGTCCATGTTAGGTGGAACATCGTTTTGTGTATACTGGGGAAATTTATTCGGATCCCCCATATTTTGATGATAATCAGGATACATGTTCTTAGCATTAGCAGGATTGAATTGATTGTTTGCTGGGTTATACGGATCAAAATTATCTTTTTGGTGGCTATCAGTATTAGTCAAATTGTTACTTGTTCCATCCAGGACAGGGTTGGTCGGAGGTCCATTGTACGGATTCGCGTCATAACTTGGAATAAAATTCGGCCCATCACTGATTGCATGTGGATTTAGTTTATCAGTCTGTCCAAAACTGTTTGGACTTTGAAAATTGTTTGAAAATTTTGCATCGTAATCTGGATAGTTATTTTTTAGGGAATTGATGTTTCCATTTGTTACGTCATTTGGATTCATATTCACATTTTGATTACCGGTAGGATTATTGATGTCTGGATAATTCGGGTTATACTGTGGAGTAATTTGGTTTGGATCTACATTATTTACATTTCCACTGTTTCCACTTTGAAAATTTGGTCCATTTAAATTTCCAAATTGATTGTTTGCTTGGACGTTATTATTACTTTGAGCATTGGAACCAATATTTCCTAAAGTATTCTGGTTATTGTTATCGATAGGGTTGTTATTAATGCTTTGAATATTGTTGCTAGGATTTCCAAATTGATTGTTTGCTTGGACGTTATTACCACTTTGAGCATTGGAACCAATATTTCCTAAAGTATTCTGGTTATTGTTATCGATAGGGTTGTTATTAATGCTTTGAATATTGTTACTATTGAGGTTATTGTTGTTCAAATTGTTATTGTCATTATTGTTCGGATAGTTATTATTGTTTGGACTATTATTGTTACCACCTATGTTATTATTTTGAATTAAATTGTTACTAGCAATGCTGTTCACGTTCTGATTATTATTATTGTTGTTGCTGTTTGGATTGTTATTTGGATATTGATTATTATTATTGAAATCATTATTATTTTGATTTAGATAATTCTGATTATTGTTTTCAAAATTATTACTCTGTCCATTCACTGGATTAAAATTGTTGTTCTGACCATTTTTGGAGATGGGAACGACATTATTGCTATTTATTTGAGTGTTGTCTCCTTGGTTATTCCCGTTTTGATTGTTGGGCAAATTGTATCCAACATTTTGAGAATTGTAGTTTTGATTACCATTGTTAGAATATTGATTGTTGCTTGAACCGAAATTGTTCTGTTGGGCAAATTGTATCCAACATTTTGAGAATTGTAGTTTTGATTACCATTGTTAGAATATTGATTGTTGCTTGAACCGAAATTGTTCCCATTTTGATTATTTTGTCCAAAGCCATTATTATTGTTATTATTTTGAGAATTGTAATTATTCGGATTTTGATTGTTTGGCGAGTTATTATTGCTACCAAAACTATTTTGTCCATTATTATTACTGTTACCATTTCCATTATTGTTATTGTCCGAACCAAAATTGTTTCCATTCTGTACGTTATTATTACTTCCAAAATTATTTTGACCATTATTATTGTTATTTCCATTTTCATTGTTATTATTTTGAGAATTGTAATTAATCGGATTTTGGTTGTTTGGTCCGTTATTATTGTTTTCAAAATTATTTTGTGCATTATTATTGTTATTTCCATTTTCATTGTTGTTACCATTTAAACCAAAATTGTTTCCATTCTGAATATTTTGCCCGTTATTATTATTATTATTTCCAAAACCATTTTGACCATTATTATTGTTATAATTTCCATTATTGTTACCATTCCATCCATTGTTGTTTACATTCCAAAACCATTTTGACCATTATTATTGTTATAATTTCCATTATTGTTACCATTCCATCCATTGTTGTTTACATTTTGATTGTTAAAGTTGTTACCATTGTTGTTATTGAAATTATTCGGTCCAAAACCATTTCCATTTTGATTCCATGGTCCATAGTTATTGTTTGGAAAGTTTTGTCCATTATTTCCATTGGGATAGTTCATCGGTATATTTGGAGGGCAATTTGGAACCATGTACGGATTAGGTAAAATAGGATTAAAGAGGCCCAGTGGATTTGCATACGGCATTAAGTTAGGGTCGTAGAAATAGTTTGGTATGATTGGAATGTTCACCAGATTGGGTAAAGTTGGTACTGTGGCTGGTGCAGGGGTTGGAGGTGGGTCTGTCATTTGGTTCATCTGGTTTAGCAGGGCGATGTTGGCATTCAGGTCGAGGGTAGTTTCTTCTAAACCTAAACCACCAGGTAGATCGCCCAAACCTCCACCGAGGTCTCCTAACGCAGGCGTTGTCGTCATCAGACCTGCCAGTAAGTCATTCATGTTCATTTTCGGTGGCTGTTGGGGTGGCATGTCTGGATAGTTTGGTGGCATTCCATCTGGACCTCCTGGACCACCATACCCTGGTGGTAGATTGTCCCCGGGATAGCCGCCTCCCCCTCCTCCGGCCATTAGATCATTTAGTTTAGCTGAATCTGCCGCGGCCGCAGCTGCAGAATGGTGGTGTTTTTTCGATTTCGCAGTCAATGTTGTATGTACAGTCATGAGTAGAACACAGACGATCTGGTAGATATTATATCTGCGATATTCTCTTCCTTCTTTGACCATGATTTTGCTTTCAGAAATTTCGGTATTGAACTTTTCATGGGTTCAGTTTGTGACAACTGCAAAATAAAAATGAAAATCTCTCAAACATTTTACAATATTTAGGAAGCAAAATCTTCCTCAATCGTTTGTCTAAATTTTTACCAAGGTTTTCAAAACATAATTGATCAAGTAGTTTGACACCCACTTATTCTTAGTCTTAGTCACATAACATATGTAGAACTATCCCACTAATAACTAGTAATTCCACCCCCATGAGGATTTAAGAAACCAAATTTTCCAGTTCAGTTCTGGGATCTGGAATTCTCGACAGGCCATATCCTAAATTGTCATGCAAACCCAAAACAAACCATTCAACTTACCTGTGATTTTACTGCGAAAACAAACCACCAAACATCTTTTATTTTTATTAATATTTCTTATAGTGTGACCAAACATCTCCATCATCTGATTTCCACTACTGTCGACATTGGCTAGCTTCACCGAGTACCGAGTCCAATGACTCAATACTGTGTGACAGTTCAGTGCATAAGTCACTAGTCCAAGTCTCCGAATGACTGAACCCGGGCTGACTTTGTACCAACAGGGTCCTCTGAACCTAATCTGGAGTCAAATCTAGTTTGCACCTTTCTTGTAATCCAAGGGTCAAGTGTTCGATGGAGGTGGAAATTCACTGATGTTACAGCCCAGGCAATACCTACAGAGGTTTGATTTTTGATGCATCTCAATAGAAAAAAGCGCATTTTCCTAAATGGCGCCGCGGTGTTACGCCTCAGTTTTTTTCCCAGTTTCTTCAAAAAATTTAGGGGGAAAAATTCCGAGGTCACTAACCTTTCATCTATAATCAAGGGGAGACTATAACCCCACTACTCGCAGTAAACACCCCAAAAAATCAAATCAAATAGAAAGAGGCCAAAAAGACAGTATCAAGATGCACCCTTCCATTAAAAGTCCTGATAAATCCTGCTAGTTTTCTCCCTAATATAGTAGAGCATCCTAAGTCCCCTTTATGGACTCTGGGGTGTTACCTACCATATTTGATCCATGGGATATCACAGCAGCCATATTTTATACCTTTATCAACCCTAAGGTTAAGCATCCTAAGTCCCCTTTATGGACTCCAAGATCCTTTTATGGACTCTGGGGTGTTACCTACCATATTTGATCCATGGGATATCACAGCAGCCATATTTTATATCTACCTTTATCAACCCTAAGGTTAGTCTGCACTTTACATACCTTCTTCAATCCTTTGGTCAAAGGTTGAACTTTGGAAAAGAAGGGCACTAATTTGTTAGGTAGTTAAGGTATAAATTTGTTTGAACTTCATCTAATGGTCTTCTTCTGCTTGTTTTTCTTTTTCTTTGTCTTCTTGTGACCTAAGGTTAGTCTGCACTTTACATACCTTCTTCAATCCACTTATTTTGTTAGGTAGTTAAGGTATAAATTTGTTTGAACTTCATCTAATGGTCTTCTTCTGCTTGTTTTTCTTTTTCTTTGTCTTCTTGTGAATTATTTAATGTTGCTGCTAGGAAGTTGATATAATTAGTCAAGGAGGCTCTTGGTAATTGGTGCAATACTCTCAACTTCACTGCAAATAGCAAATAGCGCATGATTCAGATTGGATCTATTACTTCGTTTGTCCAAAAACATGCCATTCTTTGTGAAGATCATTGAAGAGGGCTTCCATCAAACCGTCATAAATCTCATATGCCATAAAACCATAAACTCACACATCCTTTGTACACATGGTAGAATATACAATATTGCCCACACAGAGCTTGTAATTTTTGAAAAGGGCAGTAAATTGCTTCAAATGGGATCAGAGATTTTTATTTTAGCTTTTTTGCCTTTTTTTTCAAATAAGATTTGATCTTAAGGAATTACTTTGTTTTTCAACCCCAATATATATTCTTTATCAAGGCCAAAGGCCTTTCATTTATGACTTTATGGCTATGCAAGTAGAAAATGTATTTGTAAATAAAAACCATTATTAAAGCTAAACACAAGCTAATATGAAAATAGACACCCTTTTCAGCTTTTACCGAGGGTCATTCTCATGGTGGTGATTCATTTTTCCATCTGTGGTCATGACAACATCACTCTATTTGACGCCATTTTTTTTTCTTTTTTTTGGGGGGGGGCCTTGGCAGGATTCTAACTTTTGTCAACTATTAGTAGAGCTGGGTGGCATGTTTTCATCATGATTTACTATTTAGATTCCTTTTTCCTTTATCTATGACCCAGCTTTTATCTTGTTTCCAAAGTTTATTACCATGAAATTTACTTTTATAGGAGAAACATTGGTGGATAATAGACTAATGGATAATAATAGTCCTAAGCTAAGGGATATTATGTAGGTATCTATACCAAAGAACAAAGTAGATGTAATAATTTAGAACAGTGCATGATTCAGATTGGATCTATTATTTCGTTTGTCCAAAAACATGCCAATCTTTGTGAAGATCATTGAAGAGGGCTTCCATCAAACCGTCATAAATCTCATATGCCATAAAACCATAAACTCACACATCCTTTGTACACATGGTAGAATATACAATATTGCCCACACAGAGCTTGTAATTTTTGAAAAGGGCAGTAAATTGCTTCAAATGGGATCAGAGATTTTTATTTTAGCTTTTTTGCCTTTTTTTTCAAATAAGATTTGATCTTAAGGAATTACTTTGTTTTTCAACCCCAATATATATTCTTTATCAAGGCCAAAGGCCTTTCATTTATGACTTTATGGCTATGCAAGTAGAAAATGTATTTGTAAATAAAAACCATTATTAAAGCTAAACACAAGCTAATATGAAAATAGACACCCTTTTCAGCTTTTACCGAGGGTCATTCTCATGGTGGTGATTCATTTTTCCATCTGTGGTCATGACAACATCACTCTATTTGACGCCATTTTTTTTTCTTTTTTTTGGGGGGGGGCCTTGGCAGGATTCTAACTTTTGTCAACTATTAGTAGAGCTGGGTGGCATGTTTTCATCATGATTTACTATTTAGATTCCTTTTTCCTTTATCTATGACCCAGCTTTTATCTTGTTTCCAAAGTTTATTACCATGAAATTTACTTTTATAGGAGAAACATTGGTGGATAATAGACTAATGGATAATAATAGTCCTAAGCTAAGGGATATTATGTAGGTATCTATACCAAAGAACAAAGTAGATGTAATAATTTAGAATTATTCTGGATAGTGATGCCTTAAAAATAGGGTAAAAAAAAAATGAAATATGTAGGTAACAGGTATGCATTCAGGTCATTAAGCTACCTTGTTTTAAATTTTTCGGTTTTGGTCCCATGTAACACTTGACTTGGCGGGATGAACGCTACCGCGCCCCTTAATAAAGTGCCCAGGTACCTATTACCTATGTCTGGGTAGTTGCCCACCTTGAGATTAATAGCCAGCACAGTTTTAATCTCCCTCACCTCGTCTCCTAACTAGTTCCTTGTGAACCCGTCTTGAAAAACAAAAACAAAAAAAAAGGTTCACCCTTCTCATGGCTAATCTTAATAAAGTTGGGGACAGTACCACCTTATAGTATGTATGTATAGGACATTAAGCTATCTCCCTCACCTCGTCTCCTAACTAGTTCCTTGTGAACCCGTCTTGAAAGACAAAAAAAAAAAAGGTTCACCCTTCTCATGGCTAATCTTAATAAAGTTGGGGACAGTACCACCTTATAGTATGTATGTATAGGACATTAAGCTACCTTGTTTTGAATTTTTCGTTATTGGTTCCATGTAATTATCGTGATTGTTTTTTGTTTCTCACATGTTTTTTCGAGGTTGCAAGAGTGTTGACCCAAAGTTCGCCATGGTCAGCAAGTTTGGCGCTGCCCGAGAGAACATACAACCCAGTGGTTCCCAAACTTCTTTCTACGCGGCCCCTTTTTTTCAATTCTGAACGCTCCGTGGCCCTTTACCATATTTTATGTGATCTTCCCGTGGGCCGCGAAGTCCTTCACGCCCTCTCGGGGACCGCAGTTTGAGAATCACTTTGTAAAACCATAGGTTATAGTTATACCAACCTATGGTTTTACAAATGGAATGATTCGTGATGTGAACGGGGTCTATTGTGACAATTTTATCGATATTAAATCAATTCTGAACGCTCCGTGGCCCTTTACCATATTTTATGTGATCTTCCCGTGGGTCGCGAAGTCCTTCACGCCCTCTCGGGGACCGGGGACCGCAGTTTGAGAATCACTTTGTAAAACCATAAGTTATAGTTATACCAACCTATGGTTTTACAAATGGAATGATTCGTGATGTGAACGGGGTCTATTGTGACAATTTTATCGATATTAAATTTTAAAAACCATCAGTTCGACAAGTGATTTAAAACGTTTTTATCTGTTTTCGATTTTTTTCTATTTTATTGATTAGTTTATTTCAAAAGTGTAACAGTGTGAAGATCCCCATAACATAACAGTACGAAAAAAAGAAAAGAAATATAACGTGCTGTAGGCGCGCGAACGTCAAGATTTCGAAGCGTCGAGAATTCGTACGTGTACGTAGTCCTTCTTTTTCTATTTTATTGATTAGTTTATTTCAAAAGTTTAACAGTGTGAAGATCCCCATAACATAACAGTACGAAAAAAAAAGAAAAGAAATATAACGTGCTGTAGGCGCGCGAACGTCAAGATTTCGAAGCGTCGAGAATTCGTACGTGTACGTAGTCCTTCAATTTAATTTTTTGAGCCATAAAGATTAGGAACACGTCAAATGATGTCAAAAAACCTAGAATGACTTAAAAACGGCAGACACTAGATAACAATATTTTTTAGCACACATAGTAAGTAGGTATATTTTTGTACATATTATATTAGATGGATATAGTTATTACAGTCATAATACCTGGTACATTTGTAGCTAGGTACACCTGATACATGTTACAACAGTGCGTTATCACAATGACAAATAATTAGGATAAGATAAAGCAATATCTCCAGTATTGCTTACCTTCTGTAATATCCAGTATATCTCACGGCGCTCTAGCCATAACCAAAACACGTCAGAAGTGTTCCCGTCATTAGTGTTCGTTGTGGACTCTTTCAGGAGCGGGAGTGAACTCGTGAACCTTTCCACGGGCCGAAGTGAACTCGGGGAGAAAAAGGTCAACGGGTCAACGGGAGTGAATTCGTTACCTCCCGTTTTCGGGTCTTTTAGCCCGGGGGAAATCAGAAAGTTGTTCGAATTTGACGCGAGCGATAGGAATTCTAGCAAAAGTGATAGAAATTTAGAAATCCTAGCAAATTTGTGTAATTCTCTTTTGAACCCGACTAGTTATTGTCGAAACGTATGTCGGTTAATGGTAAACGTGGGAATCCAGACTCCAGAGCAGGATTTCAAATGAATGGTCTCACGTTTTTACTTTCTATTATTTGACGCGAGCGATAGGAATTCTAGCAAAAGTTATAGAAATTTAGAAATCCTAGCAAATTTGTGTAATTCTCTTTTGAACCCGACTAGTTATTGTTGAAACGTATGTCGGTTAATGGTAAACGTGGGAATCCAGACTCCAGAGCAGGATTTCAAATGAATGGTCTCACGTTTTTTTGGTGATTTTCATAATCCATTTCTGATCTCTTTCTTTCTTTCATTCATCAGCTGTGATCAGCTCCACACAAATAATAATATAGATTTTCATAATCCATTTCTGATCTCTTTCTTTCTTTCATTCATCAGCTGTGATCAGCTCCACACAAATAATAATATAACAAAGACGCATCAATAAGATAAGGATTGATCAAATACGACTTAATTACGCGGGTCTAAGTCATAAAAAGTAAAGATAACACGAATTTCTCTTATGTTCACCGCGAATGCGTGTCCCAAGTGTTGTTCAAAATACAAAGTGCTCACTTGTATGTCTTGGCCACCATTGAGTCACTGCGGTTGGTAAAAATCAGAAAACAATCATTTCACGCAGTACCTATGCTTCGTAAGTTGTTCGGGTAAGGTAAGATGTACTACTATCTCCCAAGTGTTGTTCAAAATACAAAGTGCTCACTTGTATGTCTTGGCCACCATTGAGTTACTGCGGTTGGTAAAAATCAGAAAACAATCATTTCACGCAGTACCTATGCTTCGTAAGTTGTTCGGGTAAGGTAAGATGTACTACTATGTTGTGGAACAGCTGTTCTTCATTGTTTTCTTCGGACGGTCTCTGGCTCAGTTCACGACCTCCAATTTGATCTTCCACAAGTTGTGTTCGGGGGACGATGGCAACCACTATTTGGGCAAGCTGTGTCCCAATGAGAAGGAGGCTCAGGCTGCTACCACTGTACTCAATACTTACTTTTTCGTCACGATGAACGTTTGTGCCATCATTGCCTGCACTGTCGGTAAGTACATCCCTCTTTTTTCCTCGGTGGTGTAGTGGTCAAGGCGCTCGCCTGGTAAACAGGAGGGCGTGGGTTCAATCCCAGCCGAGGTATGGAATTACTCAATATATTTAGAGAAACGTGCCCATAATGGTCTCTCTATCACCCTTTTGTGGGTGGCGAGAATAAGTCACAAGTTGGGTCGGAGTAACAAATGGCCTTAAAAAGCTGGTGGTCCTGTCCAGTTAGCTGGACAGAATCAATGGATTTGTTTTAGAGAAACGTGCCCATAATGGTCTCTCTATCACCCTTTTGTGGGTGGCGAGATAGATATTTATTTCCCTTTTCAATAAGTCACAAGTTGGGTCGGAGTAACAAATGGCCTTAAAAAGCTGGTGGTCCTGTCCAGTTAGCTGGACAGAATCAATGGATTTGTATGTTATTGGCCCTAAAAGAGGGGTTAAGCTTCTACGAATTTACGAAATACAGAGGGCCAGGATAGTAACTTGGTTGTTTTTCTTTACAGGAGGTTACTGGAGTGATCTGCACAGACGTCGGAAGCCCCTCCTGTACGTTCCAGTGCTAGGTCTCCTCATCTGTAGTATTGTCAATATAGTGTTCGTTCATTTCTGGGGCGTTTCGGCCACCATCGTGGCGGTCTTCAACGGAGCCATGTGCTTGTTCGGGGAGACCAGCCTCCTCTACATAGGTTCGTATCATGGCCCCAATTCTTAGTGCTCAGTTAGGAAACTCCTTGCACAAAAAGCCCACTCCGAGGCTTAGGTGTAGGGGCAAATAGCCCTTAAGGATGGGTTAAGCTTCTACGAATCGGCCATAAGCTAACCATACCAAACGGCGCGTTGTAAAAGAGGTCACAGTCTTTTACAACGAGTCTCTGTGAAGAGCTGTCTTCGGCCATCAATCCCTATCCAACTTGGGGAGACCATTCTATTGGTCAAGTTCCTTGACATTTGACGACAACAACAAAACCAACTACATCCCTATCCAACTACTTTCATCACTGTCAAAGTTGACTACTTTTTGTTTCAGGGGGACTTTGCTACGTCACGGATAACTCGCCCGAATCCTGCCGAACATTTCGCATCGGTATTCTCCTCGGAGCTTACTATATCTCGACGCCCATTGGTAGAGGCTTGGCCGGCTATCTGAACGTCAAATACGGGTTCATCAACTGTTACTTGTTAACCATTGTCATCTTTATTCTAAGTCTGGCCATTATTGTGTTCTGTGTGTCCGAGAAGTCGAAAGCAGAATACGTGAGTGAAGCCGAAAAAACCAACAGCATCAAGAAAGCGCTGAAGTTCTATGACAAAATTAGCATTACTAGTGGAGACAAAAATGACAGTCCCATGGAACAACAAGCCATCTGCGAGCACAGTCAAGATGTACTTGCTGCAACTAATGAGCATATAAGCCGTTTGGATAAAATGATATCTGAAATGAATGGAGATGAAACCGAGCACCATCTCAAGAAAAGTGACCATGTATCGGAAATCAAGAAGGATGCAATCATCACTTTCAACCATTCAGTGAACAGTGAAGGGAAAGCAGACATGGCGTTTGAAAACAAAGCTTTTGATGATACCGAGTGGAAACAAGTACCCAAACCAAAAAAGTCGAAATCTAAGAACAAATCCGAGAAAGATGCTCCGTACGATGCGTACGTTGAAGGAAAGAGACCACCTTTAGAAGACGATTTGGACAAACTAGCCAAACGACGCCCATTCATTGTTATGGCGTTCATGTCATTGTATGAGAATTGGAAACTGCTATTTCAACCCCGGGCCAACAACAGGACAACCATATTGGTTCTCATGGTCTTAACTTCGCCATATTTGGTGGCACCTATGATAGGTAAGTTATGTGCGACCTTGTAGGTAATTAAATTTTTTGCGGGAAAATTCGATACACATTCCCATATCATTCTAAAGGAGATGCCTCTTTTTTTTTTTTTCATTACGAGTAATTTCCCACTATTTATTCGGCTCATCTTTTTACATGATTTTTTTTCTCATTAGGGAAGCACACCTGCCTTGTAAGCGCTAGGTCGCAAGTTCAGTTCCCGCCCGGGGCGAGCTTTATCCTGAACATCATTACGAGTAATTTCCCACTATTTATTCGGCTCATCTTTTTACATGATTTTTTTTTCTCATTAGGGAAGCACACCTGCCTTGTAAGCGCTAGGTCGCAAGTTCAGTTCCCGCCCGGGGCGAGCTTTATCCTGAACAGATAATGTTTGTTCTCGGCACGGCTGACTTTCTCCTGTCCCGTCCTTCTTTTCTCTTCACTTTCGGGATAGGTGCTGAGACCTCAGCAGTTACAGTTCCCTCTCTCAAACATGGATTTGTATGTTATTGGCCCTAAAAGAGGGGTTAAGCTTCTACGAATTTACGAAATACAGAGGGCCAGGATAGTAACTTGGTTGTTTTTCTTTACAGGAGGTTACTGGAGTGATCTGCACAGACGTCGGAAGCCCCTCCTGTACGTTCCAGTGCTAGGTCTCCTCATCTGTAGTATTGTCAATATAGTGTTCGTTCATTTCTGGGGCGTTTCGGCCACCATCGTGGCGGTCTTCAACGGAGCCATGTGCTTGTTCGGGGAGACGAGCCTCCTCTACATAGGTTCGTATCATGGCCCCAATTCTTAGTGCTCAGTTAGGAAACTCCTTGCACAAAAAGCCCACTCCGAGGCTTAGGTGTAGGGGCAAATAGCCCTTAAGGATGGGTTAAGCTTCTACGAATCGGCCATAAGCTAACCATACCAAACGGCGCGTTGTAAAAGAGGTCACAGTCTTTTACAACGAGTCTCTGTGAAGAGCTGTCTTCGGCCATCAATCCCTATCCAAC